>NC_089317.1:17649159-17949159 GCF_036669915.1 Pocillopora verrucosa
CCTTTGTAAAAATTTCGATGTGTTCATATGAGAAGGCGGGCCAGCCCGGTTACCGAGATCTCGGTTGTAGAAACCGAGATCTCGGTAACCGGGATGAAATATTTTCCCATATGAACACTCCAGCCCGGTTACCGGGATGAAAATTTTTCAACTACGCATGCCTTGTAAGGACGCTGACTAAACGGAACGCAGCTCACGCGACTTACAACGCGTGCAAACATGGCGGATGGCGAAGTGTCTTCCACCTTGACTTCGAAGAGATTCCGTTGGGAAACAGACACGGTAAGGCAGTTGATCGACTGTTTACTTGAATACAAATCAAAAATGGCCTATAGAAACCTTGATTTCGACGCCGATAAACAAATTCAGTACCAAGAACTGCGAGTGGACATGGCGAAGCTTCATGAGGACGATGAATCTATATTTGGTCCTGTGGCTGCTTTCAAGTTACCGGATGATTTCAAAACCCGTTCAAAGGAAGAGCAGGCCAAAGCAAAGCATCGTGTAAAAGAGTCAAAAGATATGATAACGAAAGGACAGAAGAGAGTGATGGAAAAGGTGAAGGAAATCAGACAGAGTTTCTCTAAAGCTGTAGTTTCTGGAAGTAGGAGTGGCAGTGGAAAACTTGTTTACGAATTTTACGACAAACTGATAACATTGTGGGGTGGTTCTTCCGGAACAGAGCCCCTTTCTTATGGTGTAGGAGGAGATGATTTTCTGGAAGACAATGAAGTTGTCCAATGTCACAATCCAGAAGATGACAGCTTAAGTTTGGATTTGGAAACTGCAGGTACTTCAGCTGGTTCAAGTGATCTAGGCCCTGGAGATGATGGGGGTAGTGCAAGTGGCGATGTGGCACCTGGTAACAAACGCAAAGCTAACTGTGTACCAAAGCTAATCGACAACAAAAGAAAGCATTTGGAAAAAAAGCTTTCTGCTGCCCAGAGGGATGGGTTGCTTATTAAAGAAGCTAAGGAAGATGCCCAATTTCGAAAGGACCTTGCTGAGGCAATGCGGGAGTCTACAGCAAGTTTTTCTCATAGTATTGAAAGTGTTAGTAAAGCTATGACTGATCTAGGTGCAGGAGTTTGTCGATCAATCGAGATGCTATCACAAGCATTGCAACAACCTTATGCAGTACGTGCACTTGTAAATCAGAATTTGTTCTATCAAAACCCAATGCAAGTTGCACCTCAGGCTGCTGAGGGTGTTTATGCCCAGCTGTTTAGCCAACATGGTAGCCAGCAAGATCCAGGAAGCAGTGGAAGCTTTTATTATCAACCATAGAGTTATGACATTATGACATTGTCTAATAGATCTATATTGTATATAGATATACAAACACAACTTGATGCTATTGAAATAACTGACAGAGTTTTCTATTCTATGGGCAAATAAGTTGACCTGCCAATTTCCATTTTTCTGCCAACATTTGCATTTTGTTGATATTTAATTCAATTTTAATACTCAGAGAAGGCCCTGCCTTGTTTTGATTTAATCTGTTATCAGTGGGGAATTTTTGATAATTATTTTTAAAAGTATTTTTTATTCATTGTTTTTCAAATGTAAACAGCCTTGTTTGGCATAATTTGGCCCACAGAAAATGTTTCAAACAGCATTCTAGTGTATCCAACAAAATTTCAGACTTCCTCAGTACGTGGTGTTGTTAAAGTTTTCATACTGAGTTTGACAAATTCAGGCCATAATCCACAGTTGGATTGCTCACTATAGTATTCATAGTTGCCTGATTGCACAAATCTGAGGATGTTTCAGAAAAGGATTTCTTATTACATCTCTACTTGGTTATTTTCCCAACTATATTTTTTCTACTGGTACTGAGTGCTGTTTAAGACAAACATTTTAAGTTAAAATTTTTCTTTGTAATTAACTGAAACCAATACACTAGTTCAAAAAATGGAAATTTATAGTTACAATTAAATTTGAAAAGTGCCACCTACAGTACCTACACTGTAATATGAATCGGTTTTGGCCGATCATATAGGGGCTGGTCAATGAACACTACCAACATTCAAGTGGCCTTAGTTTGTGTTCAAGAATATCAAGTTGTTGTTATATGCTAGGATCTTTCATGTCTTGACAATGTTCAGCTAGCAAATTAAGGGGGAGACCTTTAACTACAAAATGGTAGCTATGGATGACTTCTAACCATCATATCTTGGGCTCCCTTAGTATCCTTGCTTTAGTTTTTGGCCATATTTGTTCTGTTAGATGTTGCCTTCAGTTTTGGTAGTCATGACCATATTTGGCAAGTCACGTGACCAGAACACAAAAACCGTATAAACTCACACAGCTTACATCCTTCTCCAATGGAACAAAAGCCAACAGGTAGAGTGCATTCAAATGCAAAATTTGTAGAATGGATTTGTTAAAATTCACATTACTGAAAAAGCTATGACGTCATGAAGTTTTTGTGATGTCATAGCTTCTTCAATAACATACATTTTAACAAATCCATTCTACAAATTTTGCACCTGAATGCACTCTACCCGTTGGCTTTTGTTTCATTGGGGAAAGATGTAAGCTGTGTGAGTTTATACGGTTTTTGTGTTATGGTTACGTGACTTACCAAATATGATCTAGACTACCGAAAGTGAAGGTGACCTCCAATAGAACAAATATGGCCAAAAACTAAATCAAGGATACTAAGGGAGCTCAAGATATGACAGTTAGAAGTCATCCATAGCATGCATTTTGTATTTAAGGGTCTCCCCCCTTAAGTTAATTAAACTAAGTACAGCAATACATGTAAATAGGGTAAAGTTTAAGTACTACGTTAAAGATTCTTCAGTACTAATTGTGTGAGTGTTGTCCTCACAACACTCCCTTCTCCCACATCACAAGAGTAAATTGGATCAGGAGTGTTTTTAAACTGATCTTCATTTTCCTTCATAAGTTGAATTTGCGAGTCAACCAAGTCCTGATCAACATACATGTTATGCTTCTCACAATAATTATGTAATACAAAACATGCATAAATAATTGTTGGTATTGCCTCAAGTTTGAAGTCCACTTTTGTAGTGAGTATGGACCATCTTGCTTTAAGCCGGCCAAAAGCACATTCAATTTGGTTCCTGGCAGAACGCAGCATGTTGTTGAAAACAACTTGTTCATTACTGGTACATGAATCATACTCTTTCATGCAGAAAGGAAGCAATGGATAAGCTGGATCACCAATGAGGTAATTAGGTATTTTGACACCACCTGGAATTGGAGTCTGAAATGTACAGGGAAATTTATTACTTCTTAATTTGGCACTGATGGAAGAATTGGCAAAAACCTTTGCATCGTGGACACTTCCAGGCCACTTACATTCAACATCCATAAAGGAGCCTTTATAGTCACACACAGCCTGCACACTTAATGAAAAAAACTGCTTATAGCAGAAAAAATCTTGTGACTTCTCTGATGGGCACTGAATTGGAATGTGTGTCCCATCAATGCAACCAAAAGCTTGTGTCATGCCAAATTTTGCTTCAAATTCTGCTACCTTCTCCCTCATGCTTTCTTCATCTTCAGGAAGATGGAGATATTTCGGGCCAAGATCGTTTGAAATAGCTTAACAAACCTCATTTACAACAGCTGATGCAGTGTTGAGTGCTATTCCAAAACTATTGGCTGTCATTCTCAGGGAACCAGTGTCTTTTAAAAAATACAATGCAACTGCAACCTTTTTTTCTGCACTCAATGCCCTGTGGTTAGGTGACTTTGGGTTTGGTGAAATGTATGGCCTTAGCTCCGATACCAGGTTCACAAAAGCAGCCCTTGACATCCGAAAGTTCTCTTTCCAACATTCTTCAGGTGCTACTCCCGTCCAGATGTTTTTCCACCACAAGTCAGTTCGACCGGGTTTATGCCAACAACTTCGTTTTTTTCTGTACAAATCTCTCTGCTTCAGCTGCTTTACATTTCGGAAGAAATAACTTTTCTTCCGCAACAAGCCGATCCGGATTGCATCAATCTGCCTGGTTTGATGTATTTTCCATAGCAAAAGGACCCCGTGAAGTTGTAGCACTAGAGCTACGAGCGTTGATAACGCTACGATGGGAGCGAACGATATAACTGTTGAACGTGGCGCCATCTTTGTTTACTTTCTTGAATTTCGCGCTCAAACTCGTTCCCAGGGCCTCAGTCCACGTTTCGCGCCCTTTTCGACTCTTTTTCATCCCGGTAACCGGGCTGAAATTTCCCATATGAACAGACGACAAAATTCGTCCCGGTAACCGGGCCAGCCCGGAAAAAATTACTAAAACATCAACACATAAAGAGGCGACAAACTCAGACAGAATCACTTTTAAGAAACTGCCTGTCTCTGCTAGGTGCTCGTCTTCTGGTTGTCAGAGGAATTTATATTGATCAGCAGATTACACGAAAATGGAAATTATTTCATTTCTACAAAGTCGAAAATCTAGTCAAAGTTGTTCCCGTAACATTACCCTGTTAGAGTAGAGTGGAGTATTTTTTTTAACCTCCTCCTAGGAAGCTATCCGTGAGTTAATTACAACACTTTGCCGGGGACTTTGTCTGGACTGCGTTTAGGAGTTTGCAGTTTTTGGAAGGAAATGTTGCAAGTGCCCCCGATTTCGGAATCAGGGCCAGGCCACAACGGCGTGAGCTACGTTCTCTTGTCTTTACAAAAAGTGCGTGGGTTGTTTAACGTCCCTTGCTGATCAGTTATGGCAACTCGGGGCTGAGATGCTGCCACATGGAACCCTCCAGCATCTGAGATGGCTTTAGTACTGAAGTACTTTTATCATATGACCGTAGGGCACTGCGCGCACAATCCCAGGTCCGGAAAAAGCCGTCCCGGCCCTGGAGTCACACAGCTTTACTGAAAAAACTTAAAGGAAAAATAAACAAAAAATTAAAAAGTCGCGTTTCTCTTTGAAGTAGATGCCTTTATAGGTCTGACTCGGGAAAACAAGGGATAAGTTTCTTTTGAAGAAATGTTTTCTTGCGGTTTTCCCGTGTGCGCCCGTCTATAGCGTCCTATTTGGGTTTAAAAAAATTCGAAATCCTCAACACTTTGTGGTCATATAATAAAATGATTATTGACTGAGTTTATTTGAGCCAAAGGGGAAGATATTTGGCATTCGGTCACGGCGCACGGACGTCGCTGTGCTTGGTCCTTACGTTATGATCTCAACCCAAATATTTTCCGTCCGACCCTCCCACTCAGTCAATAAGTACATATTTTTGCATGTTGGAACTTACTGTCCCAGTGAAAAAAATATAAGCCCTTTCCCATATTTTACACTTTCCAAGCCCTCATCCAAACAGATTTAAAGGAAGAGTTGTTCAAAGCTTTGATGCCAGCCGTGCTGTGCTTCTTTATATTTTGGAAAGAGTCTTGAATTTTTGCAACGGTGGCGTAGCACTCTCTCAAGATTAGCCTGATTCGAGTACGGTCTCAAAGGCTAGGTAGTGACAGCTTAATAAACGCATTGATGTAAAAGCCTGCGTTATCAGATCGTCAGAAAGCTTTAGAAGGGTTAGGTTAATTGGAATTTCAAGCAACAAGCGTCCAGGATGGATGCCACGACAGACCACTGTTGCGTACATTTATCAAAGAAGGGGGTGTAGCTTCTTGTCTGGGAAAAGAAAGACAAGTATCCCATGAGCAACACCACCTCTAAGCTTATTGCCACTATAGAGGTAAAGCTTCAAATCATCAAACAAACTAAATGACTATTTATCAAAACCTTATGAAACTAAATTGAATCTTTTTTCGTTTCATTATGCACATTGCTGAAATACTTTCACTTTTAAAATCCTGTAGAATTTCACCGATCAAATAGCCTAGAAGAGGGAAGACTACTTCTCGACTTATTCTAGCTAATCCCTATTGTTCAATGTATGGTGTCACCAGATAATGACTATTGGCCATTGGTTTCTTTTATTACATGTCCTTTTAAGCAAGTGAAATGTGCACTAATCATCCTGAGTCTATCGACATATTTAAAACTTTGCCCTGCAACGTTTTTAGAATTACCATTTCGTACTTAGAACTCTACCACAACTTCGCCATCCGCGTGCTTTTTGAGAGCGAGAAAAAATGTGCCATGACCTGCCCTTTATCCCAAACTATTTTCTCTGTGTTTTCCAGCAACAAGCTTAGGGGAATTTCTTGGCCCACTTCATAATTATAAGCACTTGGTTGTTGGCCAGTTTCTTAATAACAGTGCAGCGTCTTAAAGGGGTGCTCTGAGGATGAGCGCTATCCACTCGTTAATATCAGGGATTACACTATCTACATAACAACGGCCGGCATTCAAGCATTGAACGGCTTTTCCTACCGTACAATGTGGGCAAGTTCTGCATGCGGTGCGTAAAAGTTTACCAGGAATTCAAAAGTCTTGAGAAACGTCTTGACGTTGGGCGCCACTTAACCAAGCAAACTGGGGAGAAACCTTTAAAATTATGTGCTAGGTGCAGCCGTTGGTGGTGCTCCGTCAACGAATTCATAATCTTTAGCAACAAAAGGATCGACTGCAACACCAGCCAACAGTCCATCTTTGGAGGGGGTTGAGCTTTGAAGAACTAGGAGTCTATCGGATTTTTTCAACGAGTGCGGTCATTTTACGAAAGATTTTCTTATAAGGAGACGAAACCGGTGACAAGGCAAATTCTGCTGATGTTGCAAGCTATCAGCCCTTAATAAGGCCGATCTTCTGAATCGAGTTGTAAAGAACCTCATTGGAAGATGAATTTACGATCAATACGTAAAAAATGCAAGCAGTGGAGACAAGATTTCAAATAAATACTCAGTTCGGTTATTCATAACGTAAGATATATACATACATTTATGAATCATTTTTTCAATAGCTTGTGTCAGCGTTACAGAACTTCTATGATAAGTGACTCCTTTGCTCGGCAGCTATTCATCTGTCGTTTTAAGATATTAGTATCACAAAAACCAGCGTCGGCGATCCCACTCTCAAATTGAAATTGAGTGAATGAACATCAGTTTATGACCAACAATTGCATAAATTAACGTCCGAGGTCACGTAACTAAGAGGGGCGTGATCACGAACCTTTTATGGAGGCCAAAAGTTATTTAGTACACAAACGTAGTGTTAAGATAGGTCTTTCCTGTGATGGTATTTTTGTTGACATACAAGGCTGCCCATTGGAGATATTTGCAATTAAATAACCCTAATTTTTTCTTTTCTGGAATAGTTTCGTGACACAGTTCATGATTCACAGCTCTTAATTGATAGAGGTTATATCAAAGTACCCCAAATTTAAGGAATTGTTTCCTTAAGGTTCAAACAAGCATTGCACATAATAATAGTAAAATCCATGGCATTCTGTTACTGTGAGAGAAGTTCGTTGGAAGTGCATTTTTCGAGTTAATTTAGCATTTTACCCCACGGATTTGATGTGGGGGCTCTAATACCCCAGGGATGAGTCGGGAGCCTGAACCAGTCTGGATTCTTGAAAAAATTAGTGACCCTCATAAACTGTGAAAGTTTGAAAGAAATCGGTGAAATGGCATGTGTCACGCCTGCCCGGTGCTCTCGTCGACAGACTCCTAAATGTTAAAAGCATCAGGTTCGGGGAACCTTCTTCAATTTACATTTCAAACACCTACCTTTTTGTTTTTCCCTAGAGTACTAGTCTATTTGGGGGGAAGGGTTGGGGTTGTCAAGAGCCCAGTGTCTAAAGCTAATGAGTGGGGAGAGTGGGTTTGAGTAAACGCAAAAGAAACCAGCCCTGTCTTTCATGACAATTTGCAAAAGTGAGTTTCATTTTAAAGTTCCTCGCTGAAAAAGGTAAGCCTCAGAAGCGTAAAAAATTTAAAGTTTGGACCATTCAGCTAGTACATTTTTTTTATTCTATCTGTTGCTTTTTTTATACAGCGTTGTATCTTTTCGTACACTATTTTACTCAACAGAATTAACTTAGCGTCTCTAGACATCAGACTCCTTCAGAATCTCTTATCACTATTCCGTACTACATAAGAAATATGTTTGTGGTCTACACCTTATAGCTCAAGAATTAATTTAAATCAACTACTCTAAAAGCGAGAACTTCAAAGTGTGATAAACAAAGATACAAATTGCAATTGGTGTCGCTTATTCTCACTAGCTGATCGTTTTAGATAATTTAAAACTAAATTTTTCAAACTTACTCATTGGAAATTTTATTGAACTAAAAGTAATTACTGAGAGCAGAAAATAGGGATAAAAAAATTCTTCGCCCTAATGTGGTGGGAAGGATAAACTACCTCCTGAGATTTTATAACTTTCCCAATGGCGATTGCAATAGAGTTTCCTCGGATACTAGCATGCGTTAGGAAAACAAAGGGCATGTGCCACCCTTTCACCACAAGGTGACAACAAGAATTAGTTATAAAACACACAGTTACTTAGCATCCTACGTATAGGATCGAAAGCTCCTGAAGTTTAATTGAATAACCTCACCACTGCATGATAAGAAACTTTCGAACTTTCGTTACAGAAAGGAAAAACCTTCTTTGTACCATAGTTTTCACTCCTGACATCCGAAACTTGAAAAGTAGGTATTGGTAAGGTTTATGGATCTGACAAGTTAGGGAAAAGTTATGAAGTAACTACTAATTTTATGGACTTGCCCAACATGGTGCGAAAAAAAGTCCCGATCACAGAAGCAATTAAAAATGGTTTAAAACACAAATGAAACCAAAAAAGGGAAAAAATTCAATGTAGAACAAAGGAAGGCGACAAACCAAAATTAAGAGACTGTTTTTGTTTAAAAGATTATGTCTATTATTCGATACAAAGGATAGGACTGTAACTTCCCCAGTTTATAGTTAACTTCAGGGTTTGAGGCTAACCAGCCCAATCTGAGTTGCTTTCAATGCTTTCTTGAATTTTAAGTCTATTTTTACACCGAGTTGAAGCATCTTGTTTTTTTTTCCAGGATAGGCTCTATCTTTGACTAGCTAAAATTCCCATAATAGTTGACTTACAATCTGCGAGGCTTTTTCTTTCTGAGGCCGTATTTTCCCAGCAACCAGAAATGAGAGTAGCCCACCGATTTGATGTCGGAGTTGTGAGACCTCCAAGATCGGGACGATGGCCTCCTTCTACAACTGATAAAAATTCTTCCATCTTCTTACCTTTTAAATCATCAAAGGCTTCTTTGCCGTACCACATTTCCCAGAACAAGATCCCGATGGAGTAGATCTCTGAAGAGGCATTGTAGTTTCTATTTCGCACAGCTTCTGGCGGAAGATGAAGAAATGCATCACACTTTGATCCATGCTCGATGGTCAGCTGCCTCCTGAGGGAGATGTTGCTCAGCTTAATATCACGGACATTGGGACCATCAAGCTATGTAAAATAATACCAAAAAAATGATTTAAATTGATGATAAAAAGAAACTCAATAAATAGTGGTTTTGTCTTGGTGGACTAGCATTTTTTAAGAGTACACTGGATCTCACCTAAAGAAATAGAACAAAACTGAGTATGATTCCACTTTCTGACTAGGCAAAGGTCACTAGTTTGTTTGAAACACACTTACTTATGAACAAAGCAGTTACATCTTCATCTGCTTTTCGATGTTATGAGATAGATTTATATAACTGAATAAAGGGGGTAAGTTTCTACAGAACTGTGGCGCTGCATCGGTGGTCGAGTATAACAGGGTAGTTTGGTAATGGCAACTGAGTTCATAACGTAAATTGGCCATCGTAGGCAGTTTAATAGCTTACTTCATTAGTTGAATGAAAAGTGCTCGTTGATACCGTGGGGATTAAGGGCGCCGTTTTGAGAGATAAACTTTTGTTCTAAAATTTTTCGGCTTCCCGAATTCCCTAGATGTAAGGAAAGGCCGCAAAACTGCCATATGCTGTTTAGAATGATTAGGGAGATCAAGAGTCTAGCGACTGGTTTGGATTTGCCTTGCATTTCCTTCTACGTCGCGAAGGTGTTCTCGGAATCGATCACCTAGTCGTCTTCCCCTTTCACCAATGTATGGCTTTTTGCAATAAGAGCAAGTTATGCAATAGATGATAGTAGCGTAGATGCACATGAAATGATCACTTCGCAGTTATTATTGATTTAGCTTTTCAAAAGTGTGAGGGTCTAATTGCAAGCTATTTGGCCTGGCTTAGTCGAGATCAAAATGTACTTAAAGACAGCCCATAAAACTAAGTTTGAAAACAGTGACGCGGAAGTCCTTGAACGAGAAAAGCTCCGTGCATACGGGAGAGAGAAATAATCCAACCCTTTATTTTACTGCGAGTCATAGACTTTGGAAGTCTTATGACAGTTATATTTGTGTCCGCGCTCTGATAGTTTTTAAATTTACTATTTTTTTCTTTGAGTGTGAAACCAATGTAAAACAAAACTTTTTATTAAAAAATGAAATATTTCCCTACCAAAACGTTTTCTAACCGAAGGTCACCGTGAACACATCCGTCAAACATGCTGTAAATCGACATAAGTGCTTCGACGACTTGGTCTGCCCAGCGAATCACATCCACCGTTGCCACGGGATTCTTCGCAGGACAATTTCTGGGTTGATCGATCAGATGTTTCTTTAAATCAACTCCTGGACACTCGGCTACAAAGGCTGCTTCTAAACCTCTTGGAACCTTTCTAAAAACAGCACCGTAAAACTGGACAATGTGAGGATGGCGAAGCCTCCTGTGGAGTAAACAACAAACAGAAGAAATATGTGAACAACTTTCAACTTTGGACGTGGCAGGAGTGACAACAAAATGAGTAGTGAAAGTAGGAAAATATTTTCTGAAAAATTGTGAACATATGAAAATCATACATGTAAACTGCTGTTCAGGAAATAAATATGAAAGCGATCTTCGCAGTAATGAACACTACTCAAGCAGTAGTGAAAATAAGGCCTGAAAACATTTAGGCCTGTACAGGATTTGGACCCATGACCTCTGCGATGGCGGTTTATTACGAATCAACACAATGACCAGCTCTCTGTTGGCTTGTTAGCTTGGCTGGTAGGGCACTAAACCGGTAAAAATTAATTCTAGACTAAATCGAACAGAACTGTACGTTAAACGAGGAATGCCCGTACAAGTGTCATGTTTCAGGGAAAATAGCTCAACACATCTATTAAAGTGACTTGGGTATTTTAGGGAGAATACCGAAGTGTTACTAGCATAACGCATGTTCTGAATCCTAAAAAAAACAAGGTTGTTTTGTTAGTTGAGTGTTTGATTAAAAATTGTTTGTTTATTAGTTAAGTTGTACCTCAAGATTGCTTCGTCTGCCAAGCACTCAATGATATTGCTGCTGGTTAGCAGGTCTCTGTACACTTTAAAGGTTACTTGGCTACTTGATGAGTACCTGCCCTTGGAAATGCGCCCTTGGTAGAGCCCAGGTTCCATTGGTCGCTTCAAGTAGACATCCTCGCTGACATCCCAAGAAAGGTCATCCCAGGAGAGCCGCATGCACCAGATTTCCATAGAACCAAACAACGCGAGCTCACCGCGCAAACGGCAGCATTTGTCTCTACAGGGCTTGTAGCGAGCTTCAGAATCCTTCTTGCTATGTGCTTCCTCCATAAGTTGCTGACAAAGTTTTACATCGGCCTCAACAAGCATGGGGATTCTCGCTTGCAGGTCATTCAGGGTGTTTACAGCTAGCTCCAATTGCCCTTCGACCAGTGGCTTTAGTGCCTCGAAGGTTGCAGCCTTCCCTAAAAACTTTTGTGCCATGATTCGCACGTACTCAGCGCGATCTTTATTGTATGCACTCTGCCTTTTTCTTTCTTTGATGCTGTCGGCAATAGATTTAATTCCCACCATTGGAAGAAGAAGCAGTGTTACTGGAACAGCAAACGCAGCTCCAACAAGAAGAGGTGGAACCATGAAAGGAATCGCTACTCCAAGAAAAAGTTTACTTTCAAATGGAAGCGAAAAGTTGTACTTGCTGTTGAAAACGTGATCCTCTACACTTTCGCCTGCCGTTTCTTCTTCAACAAGTACTTGTATTTGTGAAACATTGACTTCCACGTTGCGAAGCTCCCTCTCCAGATAATTGTATTTTTCGAGGAACTCTTGGATGACTGATTTCCGTGCCTTTGCAAACATTTGCTCGTCTTCCTCCCATTCTTCAATAAATATCTGTAATCTTCTTTGAAGAAGGTTAACAAGGGCAGCCTGAGTAACTTCCCATGACTTCTCGACAGCTGGAAGCTCGTCAGAGTTCCACTTGCAAAATCTCTCTTTCACTTGGGAAGTCTGAAGGTAGTCGATTAAGGTTTTGATGGCCTCACAAGTGCTTGTTTCAAGAAATCGCGTCATTGCCTCCTTCGATGACTCCTGTTCCGCTTGAAGTTTCTTCAGCCTCTCTATCACAGCATTTAATCTATCTTTTGCAGCTACATGGTCAGTGGAGATATTTGTTATTAATGTACTCATCAGCCAGATTATTCGAGACAGCAAAAGATCTAGCCAGCTGTACAAATTAAGGAAGAATCAAATATAGTTACCAGTTGAACGTACAAGGAAGATGGATGTTTTTTAATTCTATACCACAGGTACACATTTTTTCCCGATTTCTCTGAGAAAAATTTGGAAAGGCCCCTGGTTTTTTAAGGTAGCCGTCCATGCATCTATTTCTCATATATTTGCAAGAGATGGGTGGAGAGTAGCTGCTCTAGTAGAGAGGCATAACGTCATGAAAGGAATGTTGCAAGATTCTATCATTTTCGCATTTTTGTTGTATGGAAATTCAGAGGGGTAGGTCTCTATCTATCCCTCAGTTACTGCCCCTTGGATGTGACTTCTTTCGCCTTAAACTTCTTTGGCTTGAACTGTGACAAGTGACACAGCAGGCCCGTTGAGAGGAGTGTTTAAGCAATCAGGAAGAAGTGTAGACTTGTAAAATTACTTTCGTTTATAGCAGTGATTTTTTTGAAAAGAAAGAAATCTTGATGACAGGCCATGACTGAACGAGGTGGTTTTTGCCTAATAAATAATAGCTTCATGATAAACGTACATTTAGAAATGATCTAAACTACCTCCAATGTTGTTCAAGTCTTGTTTCGATGCTTTTCGAAACCAAACAGCCAATCTTGTCTGTAAGTGAGGCAAATTCTGAATTCATGACTCCATACTTCTGGGCCACAAGAGCTTTAGTAGTTGAAATGCGGATAATTTGAGTATTTGTGTCGACATCTGGCAAACACTGACTCAACTTGTTAATTATGTGCGCTATGACCACATCTCCCTCTGAGGTTGGTATTGTGTCCCACTTATTGCAAACGAACAAAGTGCAGTTTGGTGAGAATTCCATTTGCTGTTCATTTGTGAGTTCCCTCGTTTTGTGCAGAAGTCGAACAAGCTAACAAATGAGGAAACAAACTGTATAGATTGATTCAATCAACACATAGAGCTTTAATGAGATAGCTTTTTGAGCTCTTTGAGCTATCTACAAAAATCATGGTTTAAAACATAGATCGAGCACTGGTGAGGAGTTGAAAGGATTTGGCTCTACTACAGAAAGTATCAATAATTACCCACCCGATCTCTTTGAACTCCTCCGGCATTGCTACTGTTGATGACATAGATGAAAGCAAAGGCATTTGGCAAGTAGTTCACAACAATATCGTCCATAATGTCAGACTCCCCGACGCCAGGGCTGTCAACGATTACAACACCGTCCTAGTGTGGAAACAGAGTAAGTAAGTTTATTTTCTCCATGTTAAAGCTCCAAAAAAGTTCCTGAAATTTAGGTGTCACCTTACATCATATTTATAAAAGTATGGTTTGAAGCACGATCGTCGGATTCTCTAACCTGTAATAATCTGTGAGGCCAAAACAGTTCCACCTTTTTGTAACTTGATGCCTTTTCTCTCAAACTTGCAGACTTGACGTGAACAAATTTTGATATTTGATCTATGTAAGGCGAGGATTCTGTAAGATACTTTGTCTCCGAAGCCTTTCCTTCTTCCTTATAGTGTATCTTTATCCTTTTCTCTCGTCCTAAGAACTGAAAATGGTAAAAGCTCTTCACCAAGAATTAGGTTCAACATGCTGCTTTTTCCTGCACTGGTCTCCCCTAAGCGTAAGTAAAATGCAAAATGGTCATTACTCAAATCTTAAATCTCAAGTTCTTCCTTAAACAATCAATATTAGTTTGAAATTTTACCATAAGTAAAGTACAATTGTCATAAAGTGTTTCTCCCAAATACTCGAGTTCGAGTTATTCGACGTAATCTTTCCGGTTTTAAAGGTCAGAGCCTCACAAGTCGCCACATAAATAGACTCTCCGGCTTAAGAATTCGATAAACCCTAATTGACAGTTTTGTCAAAACAAATTATTAAAAATAAACTTAGAAACGTCCTGGCCAAGTAGATTTTTGATACTCTTTCTGTCACTGTTTCACCCGTTGTTTTTCTGCATGATCATGATCAAAGCACCTCGGTGGTTTGGGTTACGCATTATATTCAAGATATTCACCTGCTACAAGAACAACATAATCTCTGTTTTCCATTCTTTTTATTCTTGTCTTGATTTTAGAAAGGACGTCGCCCTCGCTTGTTTTCAGCAAATCAAGGAAGGTAGCGTCAAGACCCTGTATTTCCCTCTCCACCTCAGCGTAATGATCAAGAAGGATTAATGACTTTTTCTTGTCCATTGATTGCGCCTCTGAAATCACCTTAAAGGCCTGAAACACGCGTAAATATCGAATGGGTTAAAGAAGCAAATGAGTATATATAGACTAATTTTTATATCGAGGCTAGAAGAGAAAAAAGCTAATATAAGAACAACAACTTTATTTTTTCACCCCAAAATATACAAGAAAGAAAAATTTATAATAATAGTACAGACAATGATAGGGGCGCTGGCTGCCCGAAATAACCTAAGAGTTAAAAATGCCAGGCAGCCAAGTTAATATTACCGCTTATCGCAACTTAAAATCGACAAATGTATGGGTGTGCAGCTCGAACCGAGTATTTACTGCCGTCCGTGTGAGTGCAGAAATACAAGCTCAAGTAAGTAGTTGTATTTAACAAGGGGAATCGAAGCATAGTTTACAACACTTGGACAAGGCAAACGAGCACCCGCCTATTACGAAAACCCAAAACTCCCACAGGTAAAATAGGAAGGTATTTCCCAACCAAATGCAGTTGCACCGACCTTCGGTTAAAGATTAATACAGATCACTACATATACTAACTATGCACGCATTATTTAGAGTATAAAAACTTTAACGAGATGCTTGAACGTCTATGTACCAAGAACTCACCTGTTTTAATAAGAACTGAAAGTTCGAGAGCTGAGATGCGTAAATTATTACCGTCACACCTCACATACACTATAACAAAAGAACATGTTCGTGCCTGGAGGAAAATATTTTCATTATATTTCCTCTATATACTACCTACAGCTTAGTTCCGCCAAATGTCAACACATTTCATCAAGGCCACCAATTTTCTTTTTCTGGATGTATCATTAAAATCGCTTTCAAGGAGAAAGGAGATAGGAACAAAGAAAAATGTCAAATAGGGTTTATTGTTAGTCTAATTCTCAAGTAACCTTGCAAGAATAGCAGACACTGTAAGATGAATTACAATTGAATTTTGAGGTTGAAAGGACTAAGATAACTACTACATTTTGTGCTCGAGGCCTGACTGTCTGCCTGCTGTTGTGAATTCACTGATCAGAACAGAAAGAAAAAAGATCAGAAATATATAGCTGAGCCCCAAATCTAGCTAATTTCCATTTCATTCGGTGAGCTGTCAGCCAAATGACTATGAGGTCTTTTGCCACATGATACCGTCATGATATTGCCACAATTACTCTTGTGGCTAGTGTGATAGCACCGCTGTAATTGGTACTTTTTTCGACCGACTACTGATAAAGAAAGAGTACAAACGCTCTCGATTATTCGTGACAGAGAGTTTAAAAGCTTCAAGCAAGTTCTTAAAGGCAGGAGCCCGACTACTTTGGCAATAAGGCTATGGCAGGAATGGCAAGCGGCCGAACCATTGTGCCATGACACGAAATTAAAATAACAAATAGAATAATGGTATTTAGGTGTTTCTGAGTAAAAAGTTCGAAGCCAGTATGAGACAATAACTTGATAAGGCTCAGAATTAACAAATATTGGACAAATTTACGAGCGAGCGATCCGCGGCCGTTTTGCTGTATTATTTTGGGTCGTTTGATGCACTGATCGGTAACCGAACAGACATGAATATTACAGAACTTAATTTAAGGATCAAGTTGCGTTTCTATGTTTCTTTGAAATCTTTGCAGTAGCGTTAATTGCGTAAGAAAAGTAAAAATCTGTCACTGCAAGACGTTTTAGAAAGTAACTATACATGATATATTAGAGCCTTATAGATTCTGAGCCATTCGTTTTACGATGCCACGTCGATGAGCTACAGCGATGTGTTGATAATAAGTTCGGAACATTCATCGACTCGCTTCGAAATGCACAGACCAAAGGAACAGCATTAAAGGATACTTGCTGCCAAGTACAAGTTTGTTAAAGCAGCAATGTTTCCCAAGCTCATTACATGCAACCAGGCTGTGCAAAAGAACCTAATGCAACGGTAAGATAAGGAGTAAATGTAAAGCGGATAGACAATGGATATGACTGCTAGCTTACCCATGCATTTCACATCAACTGCAATGGGCTAACAACGACGCTTTAGCTATAAAATTATGCCGGAAATGTCTAAATTGAACCATTACAAAAAACCCTTAAACCCAGTGAATCCACGTTCATTTATTAAAAAACTGAGTTATTTTCCTGGCAATCCTACCTCATTGCAGGCCAAGCGGTTATCTTTTCGAGAGCTTAGATGAGCGAGAATCCTCTCCTTCATGTCTTCGATGTTTTTGCATCCTTTGGTTTGAATGCTCAAATTTTGCATTAATTCGATAACCTCGGCGATGTCATCTGCCTCATCCAATTTTTGTTTGATGGATTCCATTTTTTTATTCCTACAAGAAACTGTGGAAAATTGAATACACGGCGCCCAGCAGCGGAGTAATTTTCAATTTTTGGGATTACTTTGCAATTTTTCCTAGAATCATCATGTGACGACTTAGGTAAACAAAGTTTTACGTCATGTATACTTTTAATGCAAAACACCCTTTGAAGCAGCAAGGTCGCTTTAGAACCTGATAACATAGATATTTGGGGCGAAAATACTAGCGTTACGGCTTTGCTTTTCTAAGTTACCAATCCCTGGCTGATTTTAAGTATAATAAAAGTCTAATCAGCCTCTAAAAGAACTAAAACCTAGACATAAACATGTGTTCTTTCTCTATTTACAAAAATCAAACATTTTAAAGTTATTAAGCGTGAGTCAACCGTGAATCCCTTGTTGAAAACCGCATACGACCAAAAGTTGTTGGAATTCTTTCACAAACATGGACGGAAAAGCGAAGAGAGATAACAATGATTTTTACGATGATATTAGTTTCTAGGAAATCGTCTCTGATTGCTATTGGTGTAGCAGACTTTATCATTTCATTGGCTAGCAGCTCGTGGCGATGACAGACATCTGGTTCAACCGTGACATGCAAGCAGTCAATGATCTGATTTTCGCTCTTGCATTACAGATGAAGTAGAGTCACATCGTGCCAATCAATTTACCAGCGTTTTTAAATACTGATACATATTGGAATACAACTATTTGCAAAGAAACCACAAATGACAGCGATCAAAAAGAGACTTGAAAATCCTTTCTACTTTGCTGTACCTCTGACAACTGTGTAATGACAGGAACTTGTTCTCAGAAAAACCATCACAGTTTTCTCAGAATTAGTAACATATACAATGCAAGGAGCAATTGATTATCTTTGCATTAAAAAATTTTCCATGAAAACCCAAACTAAAACAATGTGAGATACAGTTTAGTCGAGTTAACAACGACTTTGAAAAACCCCTCAAGCACCTCCATAGGCTGGTAAATGGATAACTAGGGTTTGAGGAATGCAACATCACGAGCGGTTTTGAGGGAAGTAACCTTACACTGGGTATTATCTGACGCCATTTGAAAAAAAATAAACCACTGACTGTTGACGTGACTTCACGAGAATTTTGGTAAAAGTGCATGATGTCTTCGGAGCTGGAGAAAGTGGATACCATAGGCGATATAACTTAAGCTTGCGAATTAATTAAATATTTCGGTCCTTCAATGAAAGGCTTAAATTCAGTAAATGAAGAACAAACTTCGTGAACGTTTAAAACGGTTGGGAGGGACTTCTTCGCGAAGTATTGGGGGGTATGTAGTCACAATAACACTTTTTCAGTTCAGGCAAAGCAGATTTTGTGCGGAATATGGTAAATTATCCGACTATATGTAACTTATTCTCTTCCTGAGAAGGTTCTTCGCTAGGTTGATATGTCAGTTCGAATTGTCAAGAACTGAAACGGCTCTATTCCACTCATGACAAAGGGGCGACGAGGAGACAATTTGTGATACAATTTGGCCAAACGATACAAGAACACAGTCTCAAGTGGTCCCCATAACATACTTCACAAGCTTTTTCCGAAGACATCTGATTTAAAATTGGTGCCCATGGTTTGAAAGCCAAAACAGTGCAAAAATACAAACTTTCAAGAATTATCTCTCAGAGGGAAGAAACATTTAGAACAAAAAACAGCTGAAATCAAGAATTCGTCTCTTTGGCTGTCAAAAAGTTAACTCAATTTTTGGCTTCAGTCTCCTTTAAAGAGAATCGCTTCATTTGAGTAAATTTTCTTTTTTAGAATAGTTACGTGACACAGTTAATGATTAACTGCATTTAATTGGAAGAAGCTATTAGTAAATTACCCCGACTCTAAGAAATCGTTTCCTTAAGGTTGAAATAACATTGGACCAAATAAGAGTAAAATCCTCGGCATTCTGTTGCTGTGAGAGTAATTAGTTGCAAGCGCATTTTTCGAGCCAATTTACGCCTTTTACCACAGTGATTTGATGTGGATTCTTGAATAAATTAGTGACCTCGTAAACAGTGAAAGTTTGAAAGAAAACGGGGACCCGAAATCGGTGAGATGGTATGTGTCACGCCTACCCGGTCCTCTCGTGGACAGACTCTTAAATCTGAAAGCATCGAGTTCGAGGGAGCTTGCTCAATTTACATTGCAAACACCTGCCCTCTAGTTTTTCCCTAGAGGACTAGTCCATTTAAAGGGGGAAGGGGGGGTTGCTAAGAGCCCTGTGTCTCAAACTCATGTGTGGTGAGAGTAAGTTTTAGTTAGTTATGTTATGGTTTTCTTTTCTCGTAAAACCAGGGGCAGGGGTCTTTACATTTTACGTTTTCGTATGATTTAAAGTGTTATTCCCTGGTGCAAGTCAGTTTGTGGGCTACACGTGGTCTCTGTGGCTGGAAATTGTTAAGGGAAAGCACTCAGGAAATGTGTTGTACACTAGGGTTCGATGTACTAGCATAGAGTAATGCGTGAATAAGACCATGTGCTCTACACAACTGCTTTATTAGGATAAGATAAATTAATTACCTAAAATGATATAAGCATAAACACTTGACTGCGGTCAAGGGTGTGCTAACCAATAGAATACAGCTGAAGTATTTATCCAAGTGGGAAAAACAGACAAAAAGACTTTGAGTTTTCAAAGAAAACGGAAAAAAAACCACCCGTGTCCTTCATGACAATCTACAAAAGTAGGTTTCATTTTAAAGTTCATTGCTGAAAAAGTTAAGCTTCAGAAACGTAAACAATGTAAAGTTTGGACCATTCAGTGATGTTAGTTTTGAAACGCCCCTAATACTAATTTCTACAAATTCTTCTTTGATTCTTCTTTGATATTTAGTTACTATGTAGTCAATTACGTGATCTAAAATGAAGGCATCGGTAGAAATCGAGATTTCCTGGAATTGTATCATAACTTGGAATCTTTGCTGCCCAGGAAAAAGTTCTTATTGTAGACGCTCCTTTTTGCAACGCCTTAGCTTTCTTCACTTATCATAGCCTATAAAAGTGCGACGTACACCGTAAGCATAAAAAAAGAAGGTAGTTGAAGCCACACCGCTACCTTTGCTACGAACCCGTCCTATTGTGGAAACAGAGTAATCAGGTTCTTTTCTCCCTGTACTTCTTTCGATCGTTCGGCGTTAAAACCTGGAATAGGGTCCTGAAATTTAGTTACCAGTTTACATCATATTTATAAAAGGAAGCTCTTGAAACATGATTTTGGGAGTCTCTAACCTATAATAACCTGTTGGGCCAAAACAATTCCACTTTTTTGTAGTCTGATGCCTTTTCTCTTAAACTTGCAGACTTGACGTGAACAAATTCCGATATTTGACCTATGTTAGGCGAGGATTTGGTGAGATACTTCATCCTCGGAGTTTTTCCTTTTTCTTTATAGCGTATCTTTATCCTTTTCTGTCTTCCATATTTCAATTCACAAATTGTAAATGTTGTACTCAAAACCGAAAATTGCAAAAGCTCCTCACCAAGAATTAGGTTCAACCAAGCTTGAACCTCATTCTTGGTGAGGTGAGACCAGTGCGGGCAAAAGCAGCGGCTGTTTTTGCCTGCACTGGTCTCCCCTAAGGGTAAATAAAATGTAAAATGATCATTGCTCAAATAGTCAATCTCAAGTTCCTTCTTAAACAATCAATATTAGTTTGAAATTTTACCATAATTAAAAAACAATTGCCAAAAAGCACCTCAGTGGTTTGTGTAAGGTATTATATTGAAGATATTTACCTGCTACAAGAACAAGGTAATCTCTGTCTCGCATTCTTTTACTCTTGTCTTGATTTTAGAAAGGACGTCGTCCTCGCTTGTTTCCATACCATAAATCAAGGAAAGTCAAGACCCTGTATTTCCCTCCCCACCTCAGCGTAATAATCTGGAAGGGCTAATGACTTTTTCTTGTCCATTGTGCCTCTGAAATCACCTTAAAGGCCTTTAAAAAATGCGTAAATATTGAATGGATTAAAGAGGCAAATTAGTATATTTAGACTTATTGTTACATTTAGGCAAAAAAGAGAAAAGAGCTAATATCTCCGCTGGGCAATTTACACTTAATTCAGGAAAGTTGTTTTTTTGCTTGTTAAAAATGCAGCGCCAAGTTTAAGTTGGTAGGATATCAGTTACGTTCCATATTCCTATTCACAACTGATAAACGACAAATTTATGGGTTTGCAGCTCGAACTGAGTGTTTATTGCCGTCCGTGTCAGCGCAGAAATATAAGCTCAAGTAAGTAGCTGTATTTTACAAGGGCGATCGAAGCATAGTTTACAACACTCAGAAAAGGCAAACGAGCACCCGCCTGTTACGATAAACCCAAAAAAAGCCACAGGGAAAAATAAGAACGTATTTCCTGACCAAATGCAGCCGCGCCGACCTTCGGTTAAAGATTGAGTGCTGTTCACCAAACTATAACTGTACTAACTAGGCACGCATAATTTAGAGTATAAAAACTTTAACGAGATGCTTGAACGTCCATTAAGCAACAACTCACCTGTTGTTTAGTGGCTGAGATGAATAAATTATCGCTGTCAGACTTCACATACACTACAACAAAAGAGTTTGTTTGTGCCAGGAGGAAATTATTTTCATTTTCGGTCACTGCCACTACAGCTTAGTTCCGCCGAATGACATGACATTTCATCAAAGCCACCTATTTTCTTTTTCTGGATGCATCGGTAATATTGTTTTCAAGCAGAAAGGAGAAAGAGAGAAAAAAAAAAGTCAATAGGGTTTCAGTATTGTTAGTTTAATTCTCAACTAACCTTGCCAGAAACAAATGGCAAACACCGTGAGTCAGATGAATTATAAATAAATTTTGAGGTTGAAAGGACTGAGGTAATTACTTCACTTTGTGTTCGAAGCCTGACTGTCTGCCTGCTGTTATGATTTCACTGATCGGAACAAAATATAGAGCTGAGCCTAACTAGTTTCAATTTCATTCGGTGAGCTGTCAGTCAAATGACTATCAGGTGTTTTGCCTCATGATACTGTTATGATATTACCAGAGTTAATCATATTTTTCGTATGGTGAGCTTGATAGTTTTTGTTTGATTGTTACTGCTTTCGACCGTAACTGACCGAGAAAGACTGCAAACGCTCGATTACTCGTGACAGTGAGTTTAAAAGCTACAAGCAAGTTCTTAAAGGCAGAAGCCCGACTACTTTGGCGGCAAGGTAAGGAAATGGCAAGCGGCCGAGCTATTGAGCCATGACATAAAATAAAAACAACAAAGAGGATAATGGTCTTTAGGTGTTTCTGAGTAAAAAGTTCAGAGCCAGTTTGAGACAATAACTTCATAAAGCTCAGAATTAACATATATTGTACAAATTTACAAGTGAGCGATCTGCAGCTGTTCTTCTGTATTATGTTGGGTCGATTGATGCACTGATCAGTACCCGAACAGACATGAAATTATAGAGCTGAATTTACGGATCAAGTTGCGTTTCTTTGTTTCTTTGAAGTCTTTGCAGTAGTTTTAATCGCGTAAGAAAAGTAAAAATCTGTTACTGCAAGACGTCCTAGAAAGTAACTATACATGATACATGAAAGCCTTATAGATTCTGAGCCATTCGTTTTACGATGCCACGTCGATAAGCTACAGCGATGTGATGACAAGTTTAGTGTAAACATTCATCGACTCGCTTTCGAAAGGCACAACTGAAAGGAATAGCATTAAAGGATACTTGCTGCCAAGCAAAAGTTTATAAAATTGAATAACTTCCCTTACAGTCTTTCCTCATTTCGAGGGCTCAGATGAGTGAGCATCCTTTCCTTCATGTCTTTGATGTTTTTACATCCTTTAATCGGAATGCTCAAATTCTGCATTGAATCGATAACCTCGGCGATGTCATCTGCCTCATTCAATCTTTGTCTGATGGCTTCCATTTTTTTCTTCCAAAATTGAATACACGGCGTAACAGTGAGTTTAAAAGCTAAAAGCAAGTTCTTTAAGGCAGAAGCCCGACTACTTTGGCGGCAATGACATTGCAGCAATGGCAAGCGGCCGAACCATTGAGCCATGACATGAAACAAAAACAACAAAGAGAATAGTGGTCTTTAGATGTTTCCGAGTAAAAAGTTCAGAGCCAGATTGAGGCTCAGAATTAATATATATATTGAACAAATTGACAAGCGAGCGATCTGCAGCTATTCTTCTGTATTATGTTGGGTCGATTGATCCACTGATCAGTACCCGAACAGACATGAAATTATAGAGCTGAATTTAAGGATCAAGTTGCGTTTCTTTGTTTCTTTGAATTCTTTGCAGTAGTTTTAATCGCGCAAGAAAAATAAAACTCTGTCACTGCAAGATGTCTTAGAAAGTAACTATACATGATACATGAAACCCTCATAGATTCTGAGCCATTCGTTTTACGACGCCACGTCGATAAGCTACTGCGATGTGATGATAAGTTTAGTATAAACATTCATCGAATCGCTTTCGAAAGGCACATATGAAAGGAATAGCATTAAAGGATACTTGCAGCCAAGTTTAAGTTTGTAAAATTAAATAATTGCCCTGACAGTCTTACCTCATTTTGAGAGCTCAGATGAGTGAGCATCCTTTCTTTCACGTCCTCGATGTTTTTCCATCCTTTAATTGGAATGCTCAAATTCGGCATTGAATCGATAACCTCGGCGATGTCATCTGCCTCATTCAATCTTTGTCTGATGGCTTCCATTGTTTTCTTCCAAAATTGAATACACGGCGCCCAGTAGAGAATGGATTTTCAACTTTTGGGATTGTTTAGCAAGACCTACTTTCCTAGAATTATCATGTGTTGACTTACGGTAACCAAGTTTTCATGTCATGTTTACGTTCAATGCAAAGCGACCTATGAAGCAGCGAATTCGCTTTAGAAACTGATGAAATAAAATATTTGGCGCGAGTCAACCATGAATCCCTTGTTGAAAACCGCACACGTTCGAAAGTTGTTAGAATTCTCTTCTAAACATGGACGGAAAAGCAAACTCGGAGGGAGAACATTTTACGATGATTTTGTTTTCTAGGAAATCGCTTCTGGTTGCCATTAGTGTCGCAGATTTTATCATTTCATTGGCTGGCAGCTCGTGGTGATGACAGACATGTCTTTCAACCGTGACATACAAACAATCTTTGCTCGTCTTGAACGCAAGAATTATCTAATTTTCGCTCTTGCATTACGGATTGAAGTGTTGTCACATCGTGCCAATCAATTTACCAGCATTTTGAAATATTGATACATAATGCAAAACGACTACTAGTTAAGAAACCACGAATGTGTAATGACAGAGACTTCCTTTATTCCCAGAAAAACCATCACAGTTTTCTCAGAATTAGTCACATATGAAATCTCTTATTTTGTATTTATTTAAGCAAGGAGCAATGATCTTTGCATTTAAACCTTTTCTATTACCTCCAAGAGTAAAATAATGTGAGATACAGTTTAGTCAAGTTAACTGTTTAATATGTGAAAATGACGCTTACATGAAGGCTGCAGCCTGATGATTCGTGCTAACAACTGATTCTTTTGAACGACCGTGACGCGGTATGCGTATTATGCTATTTGCAAACTAAATTGCTGTCTGTTGTACTTATTTCATAAATGCATCATACAGGCACTTTTTAAGCGTTTAATGGGATTCTCACGATGGATTCACCGTTAAATTTCAGAGTGCCAACTGTCTGAGAAGAGTATTATGGTCTGTTAACAGATCAGGTGTACAGTTTTGTGGCCATGAAAAGGATTTGTTAGTGGCATAGCGACTTTGAATCACCCGTTGAGCACCTCTATGGGCTGGTAAATGGATAACTAGAATTTGAGGAATGCAACATTACGAGTGGTTTTAAAGGAAGTAAATTGCATTGGGTATTAGCTAACGCCATTTGAAAAGATACACTACTGTTGACGTGACTTCTCGAGAATTTTGTCAAAAACGCATGATGTCTACGGGGCTGGAGAAAGTGGATACCATACACGATATAGCAAAAGCTTACGAATTATTTAAATCTTTCGGTCTTTCAACGACAGGCTTGAATTCACTAGATGAGATGAAGAACAAACTTCGCGAACATTTAAAAGGGTTGGAAAGGACTTCGTCGCGAAAGATTGGAGAGGTACGTGATCACAGTGACGCTTTTTTATTTCAGACATCACAGATGTTTGTGCAGAATATGGTAAATTATCCGACTATATGTAAATCTAGGCTGTTGGAGTAAACAGTGTTTCGCTTGTTATGCTGCTTTAAAGCAAATTTATCCATTTTTATTCGTGCGTAATATTAAGAATGGTTTAAGATCATAATGATGTAAAATTCAAACGAAATATCAACACTGAACACAACTCACGGAAGTCTAAACGGACAATCGTAGCTTCTGCATGGAATCATTACGATCATTGACCAATAAATATGTGCAGTCAACTCGTAAATACCAAAATGGCTGCTTATTGAACGACTGGGGGCCATCATCCACACGAATATCAAAGCACCTATGCTTAGGTATCATTTTTCGAAATTATATTTAGCCTTTTACTCCTTTAAGTCTTTGTGAACTGTTAGATAGCGAGATAAATTCACAAAACATTACCATGAAATACGTGATCAAGAATAAGGTAACGCAGGAATAAATCGATACCGCTATACCCAGTGCTTGTTTCGTTTGGTTCTCCCAGACTGTAGATCGATAGCTTTATTTTCATTTTTATTCAACAGTTAAGACCTATTGGCTCGTAGCAATAGTAAAGATTTCAGTCCTTTTTTAAAGCTCTGAGGTCTTCGTATCCTCGGAAAGAATATTCATACAACTGCAAAATTACCTGATCGAAAAGGGCATCCCCTCTCCTCATAAGAGTTTTGTAAATAAATAAATAAATAAGAATTTTTTTCAAACTTATCATTGTGGATTGAGAATGTGGTCGAAGTAATATTTATGTGTTCCATCGAATTTTTAGAAGAATTGCTTGCGGGTCATGGGGGACTGGTGCTTACTCGCAGAGAGGTAGCCCGGCTAGTCCAAAGCACAAAAAGAGTGACTTCTATTTAAAGCGTTAAACAACAGCTAAGCATTTGCAATGGGTTTCTCTAAAAAAAAGAAACCTCATCAAACATGCCACATTTAGCGCTGATTTACAATATTGAAGCTCTCGAGGTGTTCAAAATTAGCAGTGTTATTAGTCGTGAACTCAGGCGGCCTCCTATGGGAAAAACAGTTTTGCAACGTTATCTGTGTTCACTTGGATCATATGTATTTAGTGCTAACTACCTTCAACAATTTTGATTGAGATCTTTTTACTTGCAGACACATGAAGTTATCTCCGATGCTGGTAAATCGGACGCTGAGAAACGTAGAAAGTTACTCGATCTTTACAAAAGAACTGAGCAGTTCATGAATCAGTTTGAGGAGGATTTTTTGGAAATACTTCAGAAAAGCTTCGAAGACCTGAACAAATCTTTGCAAGAGAGAAAGAAGAATGTTGAACCAAGTGATCAGTATGTTGTTCTTGTTGCAGGTGTGTGTTTTTCTGTCATCAGTTAAAGAGACATCAGTCTCATCATGATTATAACTACTTTATTGGCCTAGACTTGGGATGCAGTCACAATCGTTGTGGACGCCATCTTAATTCACTCTCCTTTGCATTTCTGTAATCGTTAAAAGAGAATATTATATCATTATCTATTCTAAATTATTATATGTTTCTCTGCAAGAGAGGGCAATATCCACAAATTTCTAGGGTAGCCTGGCTTTTTTTTTGTTTTTTATCATGCTCTAACACTAAGCCACTAATTTGATGAGCCAGTTCAAAGTGACTTAAATCTTGTTCGTAAGTAATGTTTTTTGATCTTGCTTTGACGTGTTCCAGGCTTCGATTATGCTTGGTCATTGACTTCTATTTTATGATTCCTCTCTTGATTAGGTGAGACTAGCGCTGGAAAAAGCAGTGTAATTAATCTCATCTTGGGAGAAGACCTTCTTCCCTCTACATTATTAAGCACCACGTCCACAATTTGCGAGCTGAAATACGCAGAAAAGCCGATGGTTGGTGTACACTACAAGCCTAATGGAACAAAAACTCCTGAACCAGCATTTCATGAATTGAATGATGGAAGTAAAACCTACAAAGAACAAATAGAAAAGTTTGTGCACGTCAAAGAAGATCGAGAGAAAGCACCTTACGAGAAAATTGAACTGTTCTTTCCGCACCCTTTGTTTAAGGTACAAACGAAGTTGATAGATCAAGCGAAAAAGTTATGACCAAATTTCGGTATAAAGAAATTCAGGATCAAAAGTAAACCTTTGCACGTAGCTCTATGGAATAAACTATGAAGTTAGATTATGAAGATTGAAACTGCTTATTTCTAAAAAACTTTCGCGGCGTGTGAGGCGTAGATAATTTCAGTGAAAAGGACTAGTAAATGCTTGTTCCAAACTCCATGGTTTCTTTGGTTTCAATGCATTAAGATAAAGGTGCGAGAGCCTTGGTAAGTTAATGGCTTACCATGACGAATGGTTGAAAAAAAAAGCTTTTGAGAAACGATGGTCATGGTAATTAATATTTCAATGAAATCATCTACAAAAATAACCCACGGAACTTGTAAAAAGTAATTGGACAGCGAATCTCATTACGGATTCATGTTTCAATTTCAGGAGAATGTAATGATCGTTGACAGCCCTGGTGTAGGAGAAAGCGATGTCATGAGTAGTTTTGTTCTCAACTACCTGCCGCGGGCCTTTTGTTTCATGTACGTTCTCTGTGCGTCGAATGCTGGAGGAATTCAGCCCGACAGGGTAAGGACAAGGAACACTGGGTATTACAAACTTAGTCAGAACTCTAACAAAATTCTCGAACGTGACTGGTTATCATCAGCCCGATTTGAGCATTAATAGGACGGTGTACGCGTCATGCTTGTAATTGGACAGTGTAATAGAACAGTTAAAGGGACAGTTAACACGTCATGCCAGTGTAACTGGACAGAATAGGGCGCTGGGTTACCCGTTGCTTTTTTTATGAAAGCAGATAACTGACGTCTAGTTTCTTTCTCAAATTCTGTCATAGTTTTGATTAATTGTTAACAAGTCTTCGTGTCGTCCAATTCTGTCCGTAATCATACTCGTTTTTTATTAATTCATATGATTACAGATCGAAATTGGACTCCACTCGGTCCTATTATCATTAATAATCAGTTTAGAGGAAGTTCATTAAAAGTGGGCTTCACATCCACAGGAGAATGACACCTAAGAATGAAGTACTGTTTTCATCATTGCTTTCAGTGATTCCTTAAAAATATCAGTTGTGCTAAATCTCAGTTTCAGCTTCGAGCAATGTTTTAAAATGAAAAAGAGATGATAGAAATGGTCTTCACCATGCTCATTTGTTTGGTGAGATGCTTCTTTCCCACTTGATTGTACTTATGTGGAACCAACGCTGGACCAACCCGTCACCAAGGTTCCATATTTTATCAACTCTTTAATGTCATACAGAGTCAAAATCAATTCAAACTGATGTCTTTTCTTTCCAGAGGAGTAAAACATCCTTATCAGTCACATTTTCAAAATATATTTTAGACAAGAATGTGTCGCTAGACACTGTGCGGCTCTTCGGTTCCCTTACTTTATATATGTGACCCTCCACGGGATTTCAGGGAATAAGGTGAACGCACACTCACGGTACACTAGTACGCTAAAGAAAAGAACGAGCTTTTAACACACTAGCTGCGTGTAAGTTACTTTCCTCATTAACTTCGCAGGCACTGTCTTGCCTCGCACAGTAGAAACAAAGGAACGTGTTAACATCTAGCTTACAACTTTGCACGATGTAACACGGTGACCGTGCCAATTTTATAGCACGCTTCTTAAAGTTAAAGTTGCTTTCGATTTGTAAGTCCTAAGCTTTAAGGCTTTTTTAGCTCACCGATACGCCCGGCCGATATACGATACACAGTATTCAGAGCAAGTTATTCGCCAAACATAAAGGAAGATCTCGAGTTGTTGTCCATCATTTAAAACTGTCTTTAAGTTTCTTCCTTCATTTTCGAATTCCACATTTTCTTAAAACAGCTTGCAAAACACGGGCCGAACGAGCAAAGTCCTCTGCTCTTGAAATCATGCATGATTTTTGAACGTAGCAAGCACAAGCTTTTAAAATAATAAGAGCGAACCTACATGATGCAAAGCAAATGGCTAAAGGGTAAACTGTGCTCTCACCGTATCATCAAAACTGGCAACACAATTTGCTGATTGGTTTTTGATAGATTGCAAATACACATTCTTCTTCACAAAAATTATGAAGTATTACTTGGGAAGAAGGGGAAGGGTCAGCATACATGTACATGGGAATAACCCTTTTATGATCCATCAAATATTTTGGCGTGCGCGCGATTGGTCTAAACACACCACGTGACCGAATATCCTCCAACTAAAACTGGGTGACATTCAAGCAATATCCCTCGATTTTCAAACCTTACTTCAATTACGGTAAGTCTTAGTTTCAAATGAAATTGGAGACGAGAGAGGGTTTTGTGGTGGTTACAGAAGAAGGGAGACTTTTTTGTTCATTTAGTCGTATTAGAGAACACTTAAAAGAAAACATCCCAAGCTGTTCGTAAAATTTTTTCCACACACGTTGCAAAATATTTGAAGGATAATAAACACAATAGCCTCTATTATGCGCTAAAACATGCACTTATGTTTGTACTTGGACATAATCTGTTCCTCGAAGCTCACAATTTTCCTCGAGCTTCGCTCTCGGAGAACTGTTCGCATCTTGGAACAAATAATGTCCGCGGACAAATATCCGTGCATATTTTTGCACCACATAGAGGCTATTGTTTATATAGCGTAAACAAAGGTATTTTACCGAAATATCCCATCAGCAATTGGCTCTATATTTGCGAGCGCAGGATTGCTGAAACATTTCTTGTCAGACCTTATTTTCCACGCGTAGGTGTAAGAAGTAATTAACTAAGAGTTGAATAGAAGTTTGTCAGTTTCCTTAGATCTTACTTGATTTTTCTTTTGTCTTTTAAGTTAGGAAAGCTACTCACGAGCGCTCAAAATCTGAGGAAAAGTGCCAACTTGGATTTGTCACTATCAGCTGCCTGTACGCTGTTTGTCTGCAACAAATGGGATTTGGTTGAGAACAATGAACGCGAAGAGGTGAAAAGGGATACGGTCGGAAAGCTTACAAGAATACTTGGTAACCTGGATCCGAAATCGCAGATTGTCTATTTGTCATGCAAAACCGCGCAGTTAGCTCAGACCTATGGGGTAGTGACAGAGGATTTCAGCAACCTAATAACAGGGATAAGTAATCTCGTAGTCTCGTCCATGAAGAATAATCTGCAGATGAATACCAGGTAGGTGGACTTCTAATAATTCTAAGTTGAAGCCTTGAATAAATTGTATCAAATACACAACAAAGACAAAACCTTCAGATGGAAGTTAAAGCTCGATTACAAAGTTGACTTGGAATAAAGATGTCACTAAGGTGACATCAATTAAGGTAGGATGCAGATGATTACATGAAAGTAACTGTAACAGCTCTAATGATTATTCATTTAATAGCACTGTGCTATAAAATGACAACAGAGTTTATGTTGATGGGCATAAAAATGTTTTGAGCCCGACTCAGACTCATTTCAGCCCGAGCTGTTTTGACTATTACGATTCACGCGGTCGAACGAAATTGCTAACAATAAAGAGAAAGGTCGTCCAGCGAGATCTGTAAAACGTAAAAAATATAGTAACTCAGCTCAACGAAATCTGTAAAACCTCAAAATATGGTAAATTAGCTTCCAAATGTATGTAAAATATAGCCAAATGGCAGCCAAACATATACGCAAAAATCAACTCAACGTGAATTAAAATCGCTTATGCGGTGCAATATAACATCATATCGATTGGTTGGGAATGTTTTCATGGTCAATTTTGAGACTTTGAAGCCTTTTTTTTCCCTCTTGAGTACTCTTCATTGTCTGCAGAGGTGCATCCATTAAGGATGGAAGGAAAGCAAGGAAAACCACCTTGATAATTTTTAGCGTACGGCCCGATGAAAGATTCCATTTTGAATTCTTTTGATAACTCATTTACTTATGCAAACATTCCCACCTTTGTCCCACACCTTAGATAAATGAACAAAAGATATAGTGAAATTACACAACTATGCGGACAAAATCTTGTAAGAGGAGTAGGGGATTGTCCAAAAGTTACGCAGCTTTATTTTTCTTCGATGAAAATACAGCATTAAGTAAAGCTGACGAGGAAATTACAATTTTTTCTTGCCTGTGCTAGAAGCTCCTCTTGAAAGAAACGGACGACTAAAAATGTCCAAACACGCACTTTTCAGTACGGCTTAGCAATCCGACGTGTAAGATGTCAAACTGTGTTGTTTCTATGCTTAAATAATGCTGCAAGAAGACAGTGCGAACGTAGCAATGGCCTCTCGATCGTAAATAGCTGATTTCATCGTACGATTGTTTAGTTCTCACTTTTTATTGATTTATTTCAGCTGTGGGGATTATCAGTTTTGAAATAGAAAAATGCTTTTGGATACTTTTGGTCATGAAAAAATATATATTTTGCTTTTTTGTCTCTGACTGAGGAATCAGGTAAAAGAAACGGTATGCATCACACTTGTTGTGAGGTGCAATTAATACCCAGGAAACTTTTGCTTTTCAATTAAAATTCCAAGAAATTAAAATTTTTGCATTGATTGTCATTTCAATTGTTTAGCAGTTGTAGTTATGACATAAAAAAATTTTTATATTATTATTTATCAGATGGCTAGAGGATCTTCTCGATCGCATGTCTCGTCAAGTCAGCATAAAACTGAAGTCGGCAAAAATGTCTCATCAGGAAACAGAAGAAAAAATCAAGAGAGTGTTAAGACGCATGGAGGAGCTACAGAATTCTCAGAAACGTATATTTGACGAACTTAGTGAGCATCAGTCGAAAATATTTGAAGACATCCTCGAGAAGCTGGCTTTGTACTTTAAATCGGAGAAAACTATCTCGAGCTTCTGCAAATGGTCCAAAGATGAAGTACCCAAACCCCTTGAAACATGGCGGGATACAAAGAATGAGGTGTTAAAGTACGTCTCAGAGAGAACACACCAATTTGTCGAGCAATGGGAAAACGAAGAGAACGAATTTGACAGAGCTCGAGTGTCATTGATCCAACATTGTTGCAAAAAGTATGATATAATGGAGGAAGAAATGCGCGAAGTAGCAGAAGATTTTTTTTTCGTGGACGAGGTGGACGGCGACCTTCCACAGGACGAAGGTGGAGAAAATTTGAAACGATCTAGAGTAAGAGGAAGATTGCCAACAAGTACTGCTCCGCCATGGCTTCGGCAAGGATTGGCATCAGTGGTGATAGGGTCTCCACTTAGCATGCTCGGAACCAAACTTAAAAAGAAGCTCCACTACAAACCCAAACTGGACAGTTTCCGCGATTACCCATGTGCCTACATGTCAAAGCGATCACGGAAATGCCTCAAAGTTATTTCTACTCGAGACCGCTTGCTTCCGTTCATCAGTAAACAACTTGAAGACGCCGTATTGTACCTAAGACGGATCAAGGAGAAGATTCCAAAGCTGAGGGAAGGTGACGAGCTGATCTATCAACGGCTACTTGAAGACGAGAGGGGCAGTACTGAGATTCGGAAGATCTACGAGCCTTTAAACAACGAACTGGAATTTCTGAGACGCAATGTAACCGTGTACACTCTGCGAGAGATCAGGCAGTCGGATTTCGCAAGAGAAGAGTTAAAGTACGATGTTGAAAATTTAGATTTTTCCATTGGAGGAGGCAGCTTCTCCACAGTGTTTAGAGGCATTCTTCATCGCAAAGGATCGCCAGAGATTATGGTTGCAATCAAGATGTACAGTAACCCGCTTACCAGTAACAACGTGTGGCATTTTGTAGACGAGGAACGTGCTTTAAGGTATGAATACCCAAAGACCATTTTCTCTGATACAGTTGTGTTCTTTTGACAGATCAAATGTCGTGCGTGGTGTCCTGTATCAGATTTTGCATGGTACCTAGAGCCGGAAATGCCATAACTTGTTACCCATGCGATTAAAAAACGATTGTGTCCCTGCTGCCTAGAAGTTTAATAGCAAATGAGGCTTTTATCTTTGTCTTAGAAAACTGCGCCATCCAAACATTGTCGGTTTTTACGGAACCAATTTGCACCACAGCCCCAACGGCACTAAAGTGATGATCGTCCTCGAGCTTTGTAGTTGCTCTCTGAGAGATCGAGTACTTTCCCATCCAGAGGATTCACCCGCTCGATCGTCGAACGGCACAGTCAAAAAGAAAGTCTTATCCTGGGTGCAACATATCCTGGAGGCTTTGCAATATATCCATTCAGAAGGATTTGTTCATCGAGATTTAAAGCTGGAAAATGTGCTGGTAAATGTGTATTGAAGTTGTACTCAATTTTTCAGTAACCAATTGACATGTTTGGGGCGATTTCCCTTCCTCAAAGAAGCATAGCCTTTTTAACCCCTCCCCCCCTTCCCCCTCCCCTATCATTTTTTCGGAAAGAATGCAGCCTTCAGATGCACTACATGCCTTGATCTATAGTTGTTCAAGAGTGGGTTCGGGGAGGAGGGTGGGGGGGGGGGCTTTTTGGTTTCTAGTGACTGCAAATGATGTCTTGGTGATGAAATTTGTATGCCTCAAATTAAGGAAATCAACCACCCGTTTCCCTAATCTCATGCAGAAGATTGCGTGCCATGTAAAAAAGATACTGCAACTTTATTTTAAATCAATGACAGATATTTTGGGCCGAAACTGATTAACAAGAAGTCTAAACCTTTGTCGTGACATTTGGTGTTCGAAACCATGAAACATGATCTTGCAATCAACCAAAAAAACAGCAACGTCACACTAAGCCATTTATAGTTTCCCCTGTTCATTACAATTTTTGTGACTAAGTTTAACTTTTTTCTCATTATAGCTGACGCAAGGCGAGAAAGTGAAACTTGCAGATGTGGGAGTAGCTAACCATGAAAAAGAAATAACTGGAACAATGATCGGAACCTCTCTGTACCTGGCCCCTGAAGTGTTTGAGGGTCGAGTCTACAACAGCAAAGCTGACATATATAGTTTCGGCTTTGTACTTTGGGAAATATGGTATGGTGAGCAAACCTTTCAAACGGCCATGACAACCTGCGGAGTGTATCAGCTCGAAAAGATGAGACAGGGCTGCCGACCTGCCCACATCGAAGGCACGAACCATCCATGGGAAATATGGGAGCATGTCATGACTAATTGCTGGAATGAAGATCCACGTGCCAGACCGACAGCAAAGAAAGCGCTGGAAAGTTTTAAGGCGTTGCAGGAGGCTGAGATTCAACCCAAACTGAAACCAGTACCGCCACCGAGGTCACCTTCGACACGGCCACTTTCACAAAGCAAAACGCCTCCTCCAACAAAGCCTAAGCCAGCTAGAAGACCAAAAAGGCAAGGTGGAGCGTCTGTTTTTTACCACAAAAAAGTAGAGGCGGAGAGTGTTGACTTTGAATTAAAAGAAAAGAAGTAATGTGGAGCGGACTGAAAAGAACAATCGCTCTATATCTTAGTATTCGTTCGACTATATTTAATTTAGGAAGAGGAGGTCACAGAAATTAGAGATGTAACCAAATTTTACTCAAAGCTCCTCATGAGCTCCAGTGTATACTAATCATTTTTGAATAGCAGTTCGTGGGCGGCGTGGATTACAGATAGTTCCCAAAGGTATATCTATTTATAACTCGGAAACCGTTTCTTGAATCGATTGAAGAGAAGCTATACAAATTTTTTTTATTCCACTAGGACGTCATTTTGGATTTTTAGGGTATCGGAGCGGCCAAAATATGCCAATGAATTACTCTGTAGATCAGGGTCAAAAATACGGTCAGAGAGTGGGTTCAGTAAACGATCCGAACTGTGATTTTGTTTTCCGTGTTTTTAGGCTTTTCTTCTTGGAAAAATAGATGTTCGGCGCAGCAGATGTTATTTCATTGTGAATACATGAAACTCATAGGTGAACTGCTAACCATGTGAACTATGTGAACTATAAGAACTGTGAAATGCGAGGATCGCCTTCATATTTACAGATGTTATTGTTGGTTATGGTTTCGTTTGTATTGTTTCCGCCTCTCACTTATGCCTTCTGGGTCGGAAAAAATACAACGCAACTCACAAAATATCCGCACGTATTATATTTTATGTGATAAAACAAGGTGTATCATCCCAAAGTAAATCAAGTTAGTCTAACTTGCCATCATCGATCAGTGCAATGTCTTTGACTGTACAAAGAATGAATTATAAACGTGTTATATCTAAGAAATAGTCCGTATACTGCAATGCGACTGAAATTCAGTGCTGTTATGGCGAAAGGGCGTCGAGCCGATGCAGCAAGGAACCCCTGTAACTAGACTTCGTAGGGAGACTTGGAATAAAGTTCACAATTCCGTATATCTAGTAAAATCTCGGTCTTAAATTTTAGTCATTCGGCTAGGAACAAGAGTACTGAAAGACGAGCCTATTTTAAATAAGTTTGTTGGTATGAAGCAGGATTAACTAGTGTCATCGAGTGACATTCACTCTCAAACTTTATCATTACATTAAGCAGCTATAGCGAACAATAAGTGGCTAAAATCCAGTAATAAAACTTTTAAACTAACAATGATGATTTATGTTCATCCCGATCAGGAAATCTCTCTCCATACTGCATCCTAAATCGTCAATTATTTCTTATTACTCACGAAGTGATTCAGTTTCTGCTTTAGGTGCAGTCACGGGCGCGGTAAGGGTTTCAAAACTACTCACACATATCATGAGTTGACAAAACAGAACGAACGCGTTGAAGTACTCTAAGTTTTCTAAAAGCTATACTTGATATAAGGTCATGGTTAAAAAGTTGAAACCTTACAAACACATCGCTTTCCTTCATCATTAGTATTCGAAAAGGGACAATTATTGTGGTTAGGGTGCTGCCTTAGAAATTTAATTTCTGAGAATATAGTCTGGTCGCAAACATCGCTGAGTGTAAATGTTCTTGGTGTGACAGAGAGGGAGAATTTCGCTGGTGACTGATAACTGTCTCATATAAACTCGTTGGGTCGGGAAATGAGAATATGACATGAGCAATAATTGTGCACTCATTGTAATGCTTTCATTTAAAAGCTTGAAAGTGGAAGTCATTTCATCGTTTTCAAAAACTTAAGCAAAAGTGTTGCACTGATTGATGAAATATTACTATAAAAACCAAAATACTGCGTTAATGTGCCCTTCACTGGTGCTTGCGTCACTTCCCTGATCTTCCAGAAGCACATGGGCGGCCGTCACCTCTAAAACTACAAGGATGTCGAATAGGTCAGCAAATACAAAGCTGGTCTAAGGATCGGCTGCGGGGTAGCATAGCTAATAAAGGAATGACGTGGCCAAATTATAGACGGTGTAGTTTTCCTTCATGAAACAGAGCACCCTAAACATGAATAGTTTAGCCAAAGGATAAACGGTCTAGTTGTGTATGTGATTTAGGTTGGAGAATTTGGAATAAGATCAACCAATAATCCCCTAGTTACTATTTTTCTTTACTCTCATTAATTGTTTGCTTGATATCGTACTGATAATGTTAGGAGAAATTCTGTTTGGGTCACCAGTGGGACCAAAAGGGTTAAAATGGGGGATTTCATTATATTGTAATGATTAAAATTTTCTTATGTTCTCAAATGTAACAAAAACACGTGATGAGAATCTGACGTTGTGAAACAATGGAAAAACCCGTTGCTGATAGCTTATGCCTGTAATGTTTACATGTTCATGGGAAATGCTTTTCTTTGAAAGTGAGGATATAGAAGTTTTCAAAGCTGATAGAAATAAGCTGTTTGCAGGTAATGAAAAACAAATCGACACTCATACCTTATGCTTGTCATGCTTCACTCAAACATGTCAGTTTTGTGTACCTACCATTGTGTAGGTGTCTTTAAAAAGACTTTTTGGTGTGGTTGTTAGGAATTCCTAGGAATTCCAACTCAGAGAACCAATGACTTTCCCTGAAAAGCTGTAAATCTAAAAAATTCCTAGGAATTTCTGGGAATTTTTGAGAATTTTTAGGAATGTTTAAGAATAACTGAGAATTTTAAGCAACAATTTGAGGCTAATGATACAAAATAAATACTTTAAATTAAAAAAAACCCAGCTAAAATTCAAGTATTCAATGAAATTTATTTAGAAGCTTAATTAAGGCTTACATGTAAAATATTTTTGATTAATTATTAACATCAACTTGTGGTAATATTAATATGGAATTTGATTGATTTTTCTTTTCTTGAAAACTTCATATGGATTAATCCTCAATTACAGCTATTCATATAAAATAGTCCTAATCATTCATTAAATTTGGTTTGACAAATCTGTTGATTCTTTTCCATAAAATACAATATCTTAAATTATATTTGAAAACCAAGCACTCTTGGGAGTGAAGGGGTTAATTACAGATAAATAAAATTAAAGTCTTGTTGTAAATGTAACAATAAATTACAGTGAAGTTATCCTAAGCTGCAAACTTAGCTGCTGTTTGTATTTTTTTCCCTGGGCTCGCAATGAGTTGGCCTTGAATGAGGTTGTCTATAAGAAGCTTGACCATTTTGTATCTGGATTCCACGACATCTGAATTTGAAAAAAAAAAAATTTAAATATATATATTAATGGCTCAGACCAGGCCTTTAAGATAGCTATAGGGAAAAGGGCATTCATTGGATTCTCAAATTGAGAAATCTCTGTTATATTGAGTGACTTTAATATTGGAGTTAGTACATCTCTCTTATAGATTTTACTAAAAAAGGGCTGAATACATTATTTTGTTTTTACCAAGGAGGGCTTCTTTATGTAATAAGGTTTGTTTAATAACAGTTCCTATTATGAATCTTGAATGTTCCCAAACGTGATTAAAGGAATCTTGAAACCTTACTGATAGGTTTATTTCATTGTAAAGCATAAGCTTAAGAAACTGCGGCATGCAAGTTACCGATTCGATTCTCTGAATTATTCTAGTTTCAGTTGCGCCGAGCGTTAAGTAAGCTTAATTCAACCCGCTACATCTATTCTTTTACAAGATTTTGATCACGTTTACAACGAATATTGCAATTTTTACTCACCACAAACTTTCAAAATCGTAGCTTTACAGATGGCCACTCGACCCTTGTTTGTACCAGTCAATATGCCAACTGTTGCCCATTCTTTTAACTCCACGGCGCCAACGACTTTCTTTCCTTTTACAACACTCACGCTGTTCTCGTTTTCCCATTGAACCACAATAAAAGCTATATCTTTATAAATGTTATATTAACCAAAACAGTAAAGAAAAGCGATCAACCGATGAAAAGTACCTTCAAAGATGAGCGCCAAATGGAGTCTTCTTTGTTTCCGATCACGGGCATGATCACGTGGATCTTTTAGGACTTGTCATTGGCTAGCAAAGTGAATCCGCTGGCTTGCAGATTGCAGTGTTAAGAGAAGCGCACAACTTTATGACTTCTCCGACCAGTTCTCTGCTTCTAAACGATGGATACCTTGGTGATATAAATAATGATGTGAGCTCACTCTATGTAGAAATAATCGACAAGAATCGATCGTATTACAAATGCACGATTTGTGGCCGAAAGTTGTCGAGGAAACAAAGACTCGAAACTCACTTGAGTTGTGTTCATGGCAAAGGTGAGAAATAACACAAGCACAGTTTTGAATGCGACTACAAATCGTCTTTTACCCTCATATTTATTAAAAAAAAGGATACCACATTAGGAAGTTTAAGAGATACATAGATGATCCCAGTGTACCGGTACCTAAATCCACAAAGCTTGACCGTAGCAAGCGTTCAGCAACACGTTCCAACACCGCCATCTCGATTCCTTAGTCAGTCGTTTCCACTGAACTTAAAGCAGTGGTGACAACAGAGTAGAGTGCGGCTTACAAAGGAGAAACATTTGTACAAGAGACAGAAGTAACTATATGCGATTGCAGAGGTGCGTTGGAACTCTGGTCCACAGCTAGTTATGCACTGTCCGAAGTATAAAACAATTTTGTTGATACCTGGCAGACAGAGAAGAACAACAAGTAAACTTTAGAGCTGTTAATATTGAAGTGTGACTTGCACTTTTCATTTTTATATAAGGAAGGACTTGTATTTTGCGCCAAAAATAAAAAGATGTAATATTTTTTGGGAGATCCAATGATTGGGACATTTAAGAAATTAAGTTATGAAAGGAAACTTGGTTGGTACTTCTCACTACTAACAAGTCTTGTTAACAAATATTTTCAGATCAGAGTTTCAAATAAAGTAAATTGAAGACGTCATTTAAAAGGTGTTTTTTCTCAAAGGGAACATTGACTACCTCTGTCTTGTCTGCATGCCAAATGTTTGCAAAGTGTGTGGATGATCCACAAGTATTGGAACTCTTACAAAAATGTTTTGTAAGAATAAAAACAGCAAAAAAAATTACAGCAATTAGTTGCAAAAACAGAGCAAAAAACTGAAAGAAAAAACAGCAACAACAATCATAAAAAAAGAAAGATTAATCAGGGGTTGAATTTGTCTATCTAAGGCATGAAATGTCTACTAAAAATCATGTCAAAAAAAAGTCTCTGACAGTGTTTGAGGCAACTGAGCTTGACTGTTCCAAGGTTTTCTGACAAAGGCAACCAGTAATGTAGGTTAGGGAAGTAACTTATATTCATAACTAACAAAGTTCATTAAGTGTAGATAACAATGTAATTGTTGTTAATTATTGTGGAAGTTGTGTACCAAGGAACAGCTAATGAATGTTTGATGATTTTGGCACATCAGTGAACATGAGACATTAATTTGCATCACAATAAAAATATTTTTTGATCATGGAATCCAAGAGTCCTTTGGGGTTAGAAAGCAAATCGGTGCTATGAGTACAAATTGGATTAATTGGCAATTTCCATTTAACATAACTGACAGCTGGTTCATGAGAAAATCCATATTAATTTAAAGATTTACTAAAACTTAGTTTGAATAATGAATAATAAATTTCATGATCTTTAAGTTATAAACATATACATGTATGTATCTCTTGGTAAGCTTTGTATAGCATACCTTTTATTGAGCCAAAGTTTTAAGCCTCTGAAATTACTCCTTTTCTTAAACCTTCACATTCAAGGTATTGTGAATTTCTTAGAATTTATGTGGACCTCAGGGTATTTAAATTGCCTCAAATTCATTTCCCAGAAATTCCCAAGAGTTCCACACTTCTTAAATTATAGGTAGTTTGTATAGCTGAGAATTCCTAGGAATTCCTAGGAATTCCAAGTCCTCACAAAACTGAAGTCTTCCTTTCCCAGAGATTTCCAGTAATTCCAAGCTTTTTAAATCAGAGTTAATTCCCATAGTTGGCAATTTTTGAGAATTCCCAGAAAACTGGGAATTTAGTTTGCAAGGGTCATTTGCATAATTGGGAATCTTTGATGAATTTTTCCTAGGAATTCCCAGAAAACTGGGAATTCAGTTTGCAAGGGAAGTATGAATGTTTGGTAGAAGTTATGGTGGTAATTGACCCTTTTTTGCTATGATGCATAGGGTTTGATTGTAATGAATATCTTTTAGCTTTCAAACTTTCGACTTTGTATTAATTATAACTGTTTACCATGATTACTCTGTAGCTTCAGCCCTCAAAAGTTGAAGCAGATGAGTCAATAACCTAACTTTCTTTGTTTGGAATTGTGTGATTATATAATTTTGCTGTGTAAGTTACCAGATTGTAACATATAATAATATTATTTAGATTGCATTAAATATTCTTGCTAATTAAGCTTTCATTAATGGATGGTGTTTCTTACCAATGCTCCCCTTGCAAACTGAATTCCCAGTTTTCTAAAGCTTCAGCTTGTAGCTTCAGCCCTCAAAAGTTGAAGCAGGTGAGTCAATAACCTAACTTTCTTTGTTTGGAATTGTGTGATTATATAATTTTGCTGTGTAAGTTACCAGATTGTAACATATAATATTATTATTTAGATTGCATTAAATATTCTTGCTAATTAAGCTTTCATTAATGGATGGTGTTTCTTACCAATGCTCCCCTTGCGAACTGAATTCCTAGGAATTTTCAAAAATTCCCAGATATGCAAATGACCCTTGCAAGCTGAATTCCCAGTTTTCTGGGAATTCCTAGGAATTCCCGGAAATCCTAGGAATTCCTAGGAATTCTCAAAAATTCCCAACTATGCAAATTAACTCATTAGCTGTTCCCTGGTACACAACTTCCACAATAATTAACAATAATTACATTGTTATCTACACTTAAAGAACTTTGTTAGTTATGAACATAAGTTACTTCCCTAACCTACATTACTGGTTGCCTTTGTTAGAAAACCTTGGAACAGTCAAGCTCAGTTGCCTCAAACACTGTCAGAGACTTTTTGTTGACATGATCTTTAGTAGAAATTTCATGCCTTAGACAAACAAATTCAACACCTAATTAATCTTTCTTTTTTTATGATTTTTGTTGCTGTTTTTTTTTTCAGTTTTTTGCTCTGTTTTTGTGACCAATTGCTGTAATTTGTTTTGCTGTTTTTATTCTTACAAAACATTGTTGTAAGAGTTCCAATACTTGTGGATTATCCACACACTTTGCAAACATTTGGCATGCAGACAAGACAGAGGTAGTCAATGTTCCCTTTGAGAAAAAACACCTTTTAAAAAAACACCTTTTAAATGACATCTTCAATTTACTTTATTTGAAACTCTGATCTGAAAATATTTTTCAACAAGACTTGTTAGTAGTGAGAAGTACCAACCAAGTTTCCTTTCATAACTTTTAAATTTCTTAAATGTCCCAATCACTGGATCTCCCAAAAAATATTACATCTTTTTATTTTTGGTGCAAAATACAAGTCCTTCTTTATATAAAAATGAAAATTGCAAGTCACACTTCAATAATAACAGCTCTAAAGTTTACTTGTTGTTCTTCTCTGTCTGTCAGCTATCAACAAAATTGTTTTATACTTCGGACAGTGTTTTTTTTTACATACTGGAACTTGCCGTCCCAGTGAAAAAAATATAAGCCCTTTCCCATATTTTACACTTTCCAAGCCCTCATCCAAACAGATTTAAAGGAAAAGTTGTTCAAAGTTTTGATGCCAGCCGTGCTGTGCTTCTTTATATTTTGGAAAGAGTCTTGAATTTTTGCAACGGTGACGTAGCACTCTCTCAAGATTAGCCTGATTCGAGTACGGTCTCAAAGGCTAGGTAGTGACAGCTTAATAAACGCATTGATGTAAAAGCCTGCGTTATCAGATCGTCAGAAAGCTTTGGAAGGGTTAGGTTAATTGGAATTTCAAACAACAAGCGTCCAGGATGGATGCCACGGCAGACCACTTTTGCGTACATTTATCAAAGAAAGGGGTGTAGCTTCTTGTCTGGGAAAAGAAAGACAAGTATCCCATGAGTAACAACACCTTTAAGCTTATTGCTACTATAGAGGTAAAAATCAAACAAACTAAATGACTATTTATCAAAACCTTATGAAACTAAATTGAACATTTTTTCGTTTCATTATGCACATTGCTGAAATACTTTCACTTTTAAAATCCTGTAGAATTTTCCCGATCAAATAGCCTAGAAGAGGGAAGACTACTTCTCGACTTATTCTAGCTAATCCCTTTTGTTCAATGTATGTTGTCACCAGATAATGACTATTGGCCATTGGTTTCTTTTATTACATGTACTTTTAAGCAAATGAAATGTGCACTCATCATCCTGAGTCTATCGATATATCTTACACTTTGCCCTGCAACGTTTTTAGAATTACCATTTCGTACTGAGAACTCTACCACAACTTCGCCAAACGAGTAGTGCTGAAATCTAGAAGCGCGAAACGAAATGACAGCGATACAAATCATAGAAAGAAAATATTTAGTGGGCTTCAAAATTTGATAGATGAATCGGCAGACTTGACACTTAACTGGAATGGGATAATTTCAAAGTTTAACCGCCCATGTGATTCATATTAACAACTCACTTGTAATAAACTATCCTCGGTTTGTGCTTGTTACACTCTCAAAGAGGATAATTTCGTTGTCCTTCAAATGGTCTATGAAACCGAAAATTCAAAGCTGATAATGATTCTAAAGAGCCAAGGCTGGGATATTCAAGAACAAATATAACGTGGACGGTTCGTTGAAACGACTGCTAAGTCACTTTTCAACACAACGCGACGGCGTTCTCGACCCAGTTTCTTCTCGGCATTTTTGCTGTGCGCGCCGTTCTGAAATGACGTTCTTGTCCTCTTGCTAAACCATTCTAATGTACGAAGTGGAATGCGGTATTGCAGAGGTCATGGGTCCAAATCCCGTACAGGCCTGAATTTTTTTCAGGCCTTATTTTCACTACTGCCTAATTAGTGCACATTACTGCGAGGATCACTTTCATTCACGGGGTAACACAATGAAGGGCGGGAGTCGGGAGGCAGGGGGACAAGAGAACGAGGAACGGGAAGTGGGAGGCTTGTGACCACCCCCCAGTCCCTTTCCCCCACCACACTCTAATTCTAAGCTGCACTGGGGGAATTTAATCATGCATGCAATCAAGACGTAGCAGCTAATGAACTGAAAGGTTCAATCATTTCATGTTGGACACAGCATTTTCAAAACGGTAAGTGATCGAATAACGTGATAATGTCCGTCGAATAGGCGTCAAATCCGCGTAAATTCAGTAGTATTTTCGCATAACATTTGAAAATCAGATGGCAAAAGCCCAAACGCCGACTGGCATGGCAAACCTTCCGAATATCTCTCCGTCTGACAACAACCAGTCATTAACGTGTTTCCTTAAAAAAGAGCTTAAGACTAATTTAATATTACTGAAAGTACTATAAACTGCAACAAGAAGAATGGTTACCTACTCTCTTTTATATTCCGCCATTGCGGACGACGCTGTAGAGTTATATTCGAATAACAGTGGTTGAAATAACGGCATGACTGAAATCTTAGCTAAATTACACATCCTATAATCACGTACGAAACCCTCTAGGGTAAACAACACAGTTGATTCCTAACCGACGCGTTAATAATAAAACAAATCATGCCCTCTAAGCTGCAAACCACACAGTTCGAGAATTTGATTGCGTTCTTTTCATAAATGTACTGAACACGCTCAACGGAAATGTTTAATAATAGATATTGATCTCCTTTGAGATGCCATACTTGGTACGATCTCCGAGAATAAGTAATGTATGTTGATCTTTTGTTGAATACTTCTTTCGTTTCCACTGGTTTTGATTCTGCAATGGCCTTGGAATAAACTTGTGTCGTAAAGCTACGAAAAACCCTCTTTGAAAAAAGTGGGCCTTCTTATCAACATGGGTTTGGTAAACGAAAATGTTTCAGTGCTTGCTCAAAATTATTAACTGCCACAAAGATAATCGAAGTGGAAAGTATATGAAAATTCCATCAGTACTCACGCACCGCGAAATATACTCAAATTTCTCTGTGATACCGGTAATATTCATAGTCGAGAGGGTGGAAGCTTTTCGAGATAATTTAATGCACTCATATTCAAGTGAGTGATATGAATTGTTCAATCTCTATATACGACGAATTTTATCGATCGGTTCACATGTCTTTTCTCTTGCTCCAGATTTTGCAGACGACGAAATCATTCAAAAATGGCGAAATTATTCCCTTTGAAACACTAGGTCAAGCTAGCCTGAAGCCATGAATATAAACAAATCGAAAAGCGAAAATACTATTTAAAGGTCTTCTCTGGTAACTGTAAATGTTACATTATATAATTGACACTTAAATCAAAAAGTGACCCTAAGTATTTAGCTTGCTGCCTTCTGTTTTAAACTTATGATTGCAGAAACTCCTCTCTTTTTTATGTTTTGTTTTGTTTTGGCTTGTGAACCTTTTGGTAGGGTCCAGAAAAGCACTCTTTTTTTTCTTTCCACCAACAAAAAGTTAATACAAAGATGGAGCACTCACCAAAGTTTCAGCCCCCAAAGCACTTCCTAACCATATGAAATCCTTGCTCAAAAATCGGGCAATAACACCGGCGCCATATTGCGTGACGTCATTGAGCTCAACTTTGCCGGGAAACAAACATTGCTGCAGTAGAACTGTATCAGTTCAAGCCAGAAAGTGTTCTTGAGGAAAAAAGGCGTCCAATGACGACAGTGATGTGTCTGAAAGACTTTGCAGTTTGTTTAACTGTTTGAACTGCGTTTGTAATGATTTCAGAGAAACTGCAAGAGAGTGCATCTGTTTTCTCGAACAGCTTGAATCGGAGAACAGGTTTACGGAATTTATTTCACGAACTTTGTTCTTCTCTGCCTTTTAATGTGCATGCTACTAGTACCACCTTCGAATTTGTGTCATCAAGACTAGCTCTGAGGACCTCCGTTGGGGATCGAGCCTTGCCAGAATCTGACATGTGCTATAATTTTCACGTCATACCTGACCATAACTTGGTTCGAAATTCTTCCTACTTGTTGTTATTTTTTTTTCTTCAAAAAAGCGAGCTTTCAACCAACGTGTTGTAATTAATCATAAACATTGAAAGTGGTACAGTTTATAGCCTAAAATACCTTTAACCGAAAAAAAATACGGAATCATCGACTGTTTCGGCATTATTAAGCATAGTACTTTTGTTACCTCACTTGCGAAAACAGTGTTGCAGTTGTGCTGTATTGCAAATCACGAAGAGTCTTTGCTTAAATCAGGCAATTTAAAGAAAAGCACTTTTAAGCTAGATTCATTACTGTAACAGATTGCCGGTACCTTCAGTCATGCAGATCCGGTGAGAAATATTTATGTTACAGCTGATATTTATCTAACAATCGATAATGCACAGGGTACCAGGAGAGAGAGAGTAATTGTAATGGAGCGGACGCTGACATCAACTGAATCTAACAACGCCGCGTCGGAGAAATATCTTTTATTGACGGAACCTCCAAGGGTCTATGGAATCTCAGTTCGTTCATTAAACTTGAAAGCTCATAAAAACTGAAATAAAGTAAAAGCTCAGGCCTGAAATAATCCTGAAATAAGCCTGGAATATGCCTGAAATAAGCCTGAAATAAGCCATTACCGTATGGCATACACTAATCGAAATGTCCTAAACTGGAACACGCAGGGCGTGTATACAGATATATCAAAACTAAAATATCCTAAGCGAAAGAAAACCACCTTTGATTGCACACGTTTTGGTATATAACTACAAAAATAAACAAGATGACATACCTCTTTCCCCGCTCTGTTATTCTAATATTTCCACAATCCTTCAATCTATCTTCTCTTCTGACTTTACTTGCAACTCAAAGAGATTCCTGGAAAAGCATTTCTCAATACAGTTGCTTTGTTTGTTTGCTTTTTCTTTCAAATGTGAATTTTTTTTATTTTCCTCCGCTCCAGGATGTTAATACATATGTAACATTATGAGTATACAGCCGGTTGGTAAACTACCTACGAGAAAGAAAGTTGAATCTTGATTCTAAGTAATTGGAGATGAGAGGAGAGCTCCAGTTAGTTTATTCAGCCCTTCACCTTTTTAAACTCCACAGCGCTGATTGTCGAAGAATCCGTCTCAGGGGTTATTTATGGACTAGTTCAGGGGTGGGGGATTGACGACTGACGGGAATATTAGACAGAGGTATTTTCAGCAGCTGCAGACCTCCATTGACGTTCCTGTTGTTATTTTTAACGGATTTTCGAGTAAAGGGAATGTTTTCCTCTTAAAATGTAATATATGATGTCAGTCTCGGTTGAAATTTTATTCTACTGAGCATGAATGATAATTTCAGTTTGGGAAAATGAGCCAAAATTGAAAGAAATGATAACGCTTGTTTTAATTTCCTGCCATTAAATTCGGTAACCTCTGCTGTAGCTGCATATGTCAGTGTCTTTAAACCATCTTTGCTTCATCATAGAAACTCTGTAGCTACTGGAATACGAAATTTGTCAACCATCTGTTTCTTGCGCAGCGAAAGTTTGATTTAAACGAAGACAAGCAAGGGTAACTGGTCAAGTCGCCCGGAAGTCATCTCGCCCGAAGTCATGGCACCCGGAACCTGAGTGTATTAAAACATTAGATTCGCAGACTGTAAATTGGAAATGAAGCTGAGAAATATTTACCATTAAAGTGCCGTTTGTTTCCGGTTACACCATGAAGATGATGATCAGAATATAAATACGTTCTACTCTTAATGCGTCGTTCGTTTCTAACAACATGTGAAGCGTTTTTCGATTGGTTTGTACTCGTTTCGTAAACTTGAGAAACCTTATCTTTGTTTCTAGAAACACCATATGCAGTTTGACTACATAGAAATCGATCATATGGTCAGAATTGCAATATTCTTGAGTTACGACTGCTACCAAAGGGGAGCTTTGCTCGTTTCTTCAACATCAAGGTGCAGCATAGCTCTGTCTGTTTGGTATTCTATCGTTTAGACCCAGCCCGATTATGTTATATTATATACTATCTACCTGCGCACACGAATGGTATTTCCAAGTTACGTAAGCAATCGCGCATGCGGTTTGCTAACCAACCATACAATTGGGTGGGATAATTCTAAAATTATCACCACTAATCGGCGTTACCACCAGCGCCTTTGTTTGGAGACTTGGCATATTATCTCCGCCCACGCTCCTTTAAATCGTGACGATGACGGTTTGCTTCCTGACGCCTATTTACACCTCGTCAGAAAAAAGGCCGCTAATAAGTGATCATATAAAAGGACCTCTTGTTGCAGCGTTTAGATCACCCCTGATGAAGGCACTAGACAGGAGTGTCGAAACGTTAGGTCTATGAATTGTAACTTCTTCAGTTACATTCATTAAATCTGCAAACCAGAGTAGCATCAAACTATGTCCAAATCATAGAGTTATTCTATGCCTATGTATTGTTATTAGCCCATGCCATATGCCATATACCAATAAGACCTACTACATGTAGTGGCCCCAATAAAGTGACATTTTTAAAGTGTGGGCGCGTTTTTTTCGGGAGAAACCAGCTGCAAAGCATACAACGCTTTGCGAAATTGATTAAGTGAGAGACTTTTAGTTACTATGAATAATTCTGGTTTACTCCCCTGGTCTCTAACTCTTTCCCTAACTGCGAACTTTAAACATAAAAATATTTGTGCTCTGCATTTTGCCATTCTAAATAAGCTGATTTTTTTCCTAGGAGTAGGACTTCCTTTCTCTCACTTCTCATCAGTGTTTCAACTTAATGGCGTCTGTTGCATATGTAGAAGAAACATTACGTTCCACGAAAGAAAAGGCAAATTTTCAGCGTTTAACACGACTGTTAATGTACGGGGGTATCCAAATTTTGAGAGAAAATTTTGATTCTTGCCATCCTCCAGCTGATCTCCCGCTGAAGCTAGCAGACCCTGCCATACAAGCAAAGCTCAGGACCGCAAAGTTATTACCACCAGAGTGGAGAATCCTCTATCCTTCGCCTGGAGTATTTGGAAAGTCCTCTGATTTCGATATCACGTTAACTTTTAGATTGTTAAGAACAATATGCGGTCTTACCGCACCTTCAACTGGATGGAACAGTCTGCCAGCTAACACAGATCGTAGCATTTAGGCGGATTTGGTTCGGATAAAGTTTTTCCGGAATTCCGTATATGGTCACACTTCGAAAATGGAAATTACCGACTCCGATTTCCTCAAACTCTGGACGGAGATCAGGGAAGCTCTTTTGCGAATTGCCGGATCACTAAGTACTGCAAAGAAAGATGAATGGAATAAACGGATTGAAGATTTGCTCCACGATCCTTTAACTCCAGAAGCACAAAGATACGCCGAAGATCTGAAAGTATGGTACGAAAAAGACCTCGAGGTGAAATATTCAGTAATACAACTGGGAGATAGGGTGGATCAACTTCACTCCGATATGCAAGCCATTCGACAGGACTCTACAGATGTTAAGGATCAGGTTCGACTGGTTGATCTAAAACTTGGTAAGCATCGAAAATTACACAACTTCTTGAAGTTTTCTGTAAATACCCCGGTAGTTTTTCCGAGGAAAATTACAATAAAATTATAATAAGAATAAGAAAATTATAATAATACAAAGTTTTTTAGCGAGCAAAAATTGTAATCAAATTTTTGTTTTTTTCCCTTTTCCTTTATTCGCGCGAAAATCTATGCCTTTATATCCTGTCTATTCAAATGTTGTTTTTTCCCTTGATTTCTCCTATACGATTTATTGCAATCATTTCTTAGAGTAAAATTGATCTACCCGTTCTTTCCGTAGACTACTAGGCAATTCAAGAGAGGAAAAAAAGATTTTGGCATAAAAAATCAAATGGGTTGGGTTGAGGAAAATTTTCTAAGATTCTAAAATCAGTACCTTTCTTTTATTTTTATTTATATATTTTTTTTCAATTCATTTTAATTTTTTCTTATTGAATTGAATTCATTGTTCATTTTGTATGTACGGTCTGTGAAATATGTAAATTATTTTAATTTTTACCCCAGACGAGATTAAAATACAAATCGAAACGATGTCAATGTGCCTCGACGACCAACAAGGAGAAAACACAGAAGGAAATCCCTCGGATTCCTCAACTGTGACCCAAATTTGGAAATATCTTCTCCTGATTAAAAGGCCTATTGAGCAACTTCTTGAGTATTTAAAGGGCGTGCTAAGAGTAGAAGTCAAAGACCACAGGGAGGGAAGTTTGGTGATATCAGTGACCTGCAGCTCACTTCAGGCTCTTGAAAGACTTTGGGATGACTACTGCAGTGGTCATCTCAGTCAAGTAGTGCAACAATTACTCGTCACGCCTGAAGTTTTGAAGGAGCTTGGATTAAGTCGTTTGCAACTGAGAACCACGATTACCAAAGAGGAGTACGTAAGATATAAAGAAATTTTTCTGCGTGCAGATCAGGTAATTTCAACTGAGTGGTAAATACTTTTTTGTAGCTGATCAGTATTTTGTTCTGTATTTTTCTCGTTTACTACTGTAGCAGCATTCACAGTCAATATACAGTGGCTTTAGGAGTAAGCGTAAAGGCTGGTTTTTCCGTATACTGTCTCGCCCAACGAATATATCTGCCATCAAATATATCTGCCATCAAATATATCTGCCATCAAATATATCTGCCATCAAATATATCTGCCATCAAATATATCTGCCACAAAATATTTGGTGATGAAAGTGCTTTGTGATGGATTTACATTTAGGGTAAAAAATTGCCACATTTTCAAGGCGCTTTGATAACTCACGAAATCAAGTGGAAAAAGAATTTACCGTTTCCACGGTCCATCTTAAAAATATAATGACTATAGGAAGGCCAGCAAACTGAATGCAAAAGTGAGCAAATATAATACAATTCTTGGCTTCTATCACATTTCAGAGAATATCCCTAATATTGGCTATATGTTTAATTGCCAGTGAGTTTATCCCTTCCTTGTTTATGGTACTTCATGAACAAAACCACTTTAATATTTTTGCGGACCATTGAAAAAGGATGATCGATGGTAGCTTGTGGCCGACGAAAGAGTCCAAGTTTTATTTACTTTTTTTTCTAAGTCAGCTAGAGTTGACTATTTAACTCGATATTATTATTCACTGATGTTTTAGTGAAGTAATGAATTTTGATATTAACTTCCCTTTAATTTTCAGGCATCTCTTCAAGTCGTGACGCCGTCTAGAGAGAAACTAAATATTGCCGCCACTGAAGATATTGGTGATTCACTGTATTCAGGGAAAGTTCTTGGTGTCTCAACCACTGAATCTAGTTCTTTTTACGACATAAAGTCCTCTGTGATGGAGAAGGTAAAAAGTCTAGCGGTCACCCTTTATTAAGCGGTTGTAAATTCCCCTTAAACACGGTAATTTTAAATTTTCTTTCTTCTTTGGACTGCTAGCAAAAATATTTCGCAAGAACATCTCGCAAGTCATTTTCTGGTCAGCCTGTATTTAACGGTCACCCCACCATTCCTGGTGGGTGGCCGCTAAATGTGCATGTAAGGAAAAGTGTTCGTGACTACGCTTGCTTGATCAGTCAAAGAAACCACCATACTAAAGTAATTTTTGTCTAATAGTGAGTGACCGACATAGATAAATAGTATAGCTAAGTCTAAGTGTTATTGATGTTATTGATATTTTGCACAGAAATTTAATCAATCCATGCTCCACTTATTAGTCCTTTTCAGCGTTGACAGAGGCCAGGAAAGAAGTCAAGAGAAGGCAAACGCTCTTCCTAGAACTTAACGTGAGCACAGAGGCCCTTCTAAATATGATGAGTGACAAGGATTACGCTCTTCTGGAGCTGGGAGTGAAAAATCTCAGGAACCAATTAGCCTACCACATACAGAGATTAGAGAGAGAGGAATACCTCGTGCTTTTGTCAGGTTGATTTCTCCACACCTTTCGCTTCAGTAAAATATCTTTTTTAATGTTTTTCCTAATAACGCCTCCTTTGTCTTTATACGAACAAGGCTCTAGGCAGTTTCCCGTATAAGTCAAGATTCTTGTCATTCATGGTCGTAAAAACGATGTATATTTTTCATAAGAACCTAATCAGGACTCATTAAAGAGAACGATCTGGAAATTTAAACACAACCAATTTCATAGTTTTCTCAAAACTAATGATTATTTCCACAGGTGAAAGAGATCCGAAAAAGAGCGCGTTGCTGAGTCTAATTCTTGGGGAACAACCTCTCCCTGACTCCTTTTTTGGCACCTCTTCCGTTGTCTGCGAATTAAGATATGGAAAAACCCACAAGCTGGTAGCGCACTATAAAGACGCAGATCCTCAAACAGGCCTTCTTTCAAAGACTATCCAACCTGGCGAGATGGCTGGAAACTCTCAACATATCTTTCTTCAAAAAATCTCCTGGTTTTTTCAAAATGAAGTTCTGCAAGGTTCAGTTTTTGATAAAATTGAGATCTTTTGGCCAAACAACCTGCTTAAGGTTGGTAATTAGCTAGCGGAGAGCATATATTGTAAATTGTGACTTGAGGGTTGCTAAAGCTACCATCAAGCATTATTCTTGGCAAACTTAGGTCTTTCAATATATTGTTGATTGACGGATTATCTTTGACACCTAACATACATCGTTTTCGTTCGCAATCTAATCCTTCAGGAGAACAGTTGTAGCTTGATTTCTTGATCAGATAAAAAGTCAGAGATGTTAAAAAAAACAATTACAAAAATATTTATTAGAAAAAGAGTCATTTGACCCGTTTTAAGATTCACTTACCTCTCATCCTTCTCTCCTCTAGGAAGGAATCGTTGTAGTTGACAGTCCAGAATTTGGAAAATCACCGATCGTAGACGTGAAAGTAAAGGCGTACCTTTCTGAGGCCTTCGCAGTTATCTGCGTAATTGACAGTTTAACTCAGCAACAAAGGGTAAGCTGCATGGACAGGTGAAGTTAAAGCACCCGCAGCTTTTTCCATAGCAGGGCTTTCATCTGTTTAATTTTTGCAGCAAAATTTTTCAAATCATAAACCGACTAATACAATTATTCCGCGGCAGACAATGTCTTAGCCGCCCTTATATAGACGTATTTGACTAAATTGATAAGAAAAATTCGGCAGAAAGAATCCAAAATAGGAATGGTAAGCTATTATCATATTATTTTTAAAATAATCAATAATGTTACAGTTAACTTTATCATCATCATCAGTGTTATTATCATTCTTATACTGATCATAATTATCACCAATTACTTGAATCATTATTAATATTACCATGGCTGTAATCATTATCTTTATTACTATCATTTTAATGCCCAGAGAAACCATTTATAACAGCTTTTGCTAAAGGGTTTTTCCCGTTTAAATATGTTAATATTATTGTTATTATTATCATTATTATTACTCTCGAAAGAATTTTTAACTCCATGTGTACGTTTGTCCTTATAGATGAAAGAAACAATCAAACAATGCAGAAGATTATGTCTTGACCATCTGGAAACCGCGTCAATTTGTCCTCTGTTTCTATGTGCCAATTGGCATCAGTTATCTCAAAAGGAGGCTGATTCCATGAAAAATCACGTCGTCAGACAATTCAGAGAATACTGGCCTGAAGTAGACCCTGATTCTCAAATCATCCACATATCATCGCCTTACACCACAAACTATGGAACAGCTGTTGCGGAGTTTGTGTCGCTGATGGATGCTATAAAATCCAACGCCTTGCAAAACAATAAAGCAACACTGCAAATGCAGTGGAGGTAGGTTCTGTCATGAGTATAGAGGGTCTCAAAAAGCTGCGTGAAGATATTATGGTCCTAATTTACATTTTAATCTAGCTGGAGTTAGCAGTTTTCTTGATTAAGTGATGCAATCTTTTTCATCCCATTCTTACCTTTTTCTCGACTCCTTTTAAGAAGAACAAGTTATGTTGCCCTCATGTCTTGATCTAATGAGATTCATTCATGTGCACAGTGAAAATTATAATTTTACACATACGCAGAGGCATAGAAAAATTATAGGGCTTTATCTCTCTGGATGGTTATTGAAAAGTAATTTATAGAAAAAGTTTAGTAAAAGCCATATTTCCAAACGCCACATGGAATGACAGAGTATAAATTCAATGAACATTTTGGTGAGAAATAAACTTGAAATTTGCAAAATCTCCCAGGTGGCTTGACTCGGCCATTTCACGTATGGCTTACCACCTGAAAATGGTCATGGATCTCCTTTGTCCGTCCACCGATCGTAAAATCGTCTCTGATTTACATGCTGAACGCCTTCGTGACATTGAGATGTGGCTGTGCTCAGTTGAATACGAGTTGCAAGAGCATTTCAGAAAACTGGCAGAAGACGCCGTAAGGGTACTGTCCAACCACCTCCAGTCTTGCGAAGTTATGGAAAAATTTACCTCTTGGACGCTTGACGATATTCCACACGCTGGAGAAAGTTGGGAGGTGACCGAACATCTTATCAAAGATGCATTTCAGAAGCGACTGCAGAACACGATTGCCGCTTGGGAAGAAAAAAACCGAATTTTATCCTACACCCGCAGCTCTCTGGTCCAATTGTCCCACCAGCGATTTGATAAAGGGGAGAGTCTACTTCCATTTCGATACCTAGAGAAACCCGTCATCACGGATGCTGGTGCTAGTGGATCACAAACTTGCCAGTCTTCAAATGACTTCAGCGCAGCCCAAAAAGTTATGATCGGGCTGACAAGTCCAATTTCGGTTCCAGTCGGCCTAGCAGTTTTAGTTGGCAGCTTCCCACTCATGGGTGTCATGAAACTTAAAGAGAAAGCAACAAATTTTAAACGTTCGAGGGAATACGAAAGAGACAAACAGAGCTTTATCGTGCAAGCCTCCCGTGAATACCTTCGCAATGTGGCTCAAGAGCAACAGCTTTGGTTGTTCGTGGAGAAGGAGCTCAAAGATGTTCAGGTTTACCTTACGAAAGTTTCATCTTGTTTGCGTGAGCTCACAGCCGCCGAAAAAATACTATGTCAGCAGCTCAGAGATGAGACTCGCTCTGGGAAGGAAATTAAAGAATCCTATGGCCCCTTAGAAGAGATGAGTACTAGAATAAAGGAAAAGATGGCACTCTTTTCTATCAAAGAATTACAGAGAACGGAAATAAGTCGTAATGACTTAAAGTGGGATCGTGACGATCCAACTTCACTTCTTGGGAATGGAGCATTCGCCTCAGTTTATCGAGGAACATTCAGGTTACCAGGACAGAGCGAACCAACACAGGTAGCTGTGAAATTGTGGATTAGAGAACTAAACGAATCCACCGCAATTGGCTTCTTTTGTAAGGCAGAAACATTAAGGTTAGTGACTCTGGGCATTTTACACTGGAATGCATTTAGGGAAAAGTACCGTGCATGAAATAAAAATTAATAAATCTAGTTGCAGTTAATACATAAAGGAGGGCTGTCTAAAGAAGAATTTAATGTGATTTGACAGCAATAGAAATTAAGTTGATTTAGCTAGATTGGTATGATAACATAATAGTTGAAAAACGCCGGCACATTCGGGTACTTTGACATCCAAACAAAATTGAATAAAGGTCGATGCAATTATATCTTTTGTAGGAAGCTTGACTTTCCCTTCATTGTCAAGTTCTTTGGGAGAGCATTGCTGAAGGAAGTCGATCGATTGCGGGTGATCGACGTTTTGGAATTTTGCGAGGAAAACTTGATGAATCACATTTTTCAGAATCCTAAAAATATTCCTGGATTTTCCGGAATAACCTCTGCCAAGAAAAATGTACTGTGCTGGGCAAAGGACATAGCTGCTGCCATAGAGTTCGTACACAACCAGGGTATTGTTCACCGCGGACTCAAGCTGGAGAAAATTTTGGTGAGTTTCAGAATTTTTTAAGAATTTAATTTCTACAGTTGCTTCGATTTCAGTGTGTTTTTTAGGGTCAGTTCACCATTAATTATCTAATAAATTAGCCAGAAAATTAAGACTTACAAATTAAATGTAATAGTTGTTAAAATCCGCTTAAGTACTCTTTAATCAATCGTTCATAGTGTCAAGTGACGAACTGCGAGTGCTTCCACTCAATTTTGCAGAAGAGGCCTTGTTATAGCAACTGTGCTCATATTTTTCACCTCTTTTTATAGCTTTCGCACAGAAATGTCGTTAAGGTCTCTGGTTTTCGCCTTTCTGAAGAGGCTAAGATCATTGCAGACAAGATAACGGGAACTGATGCCTACCTTGCCCCGGAAGTGATCCGTTACAAAGAATACGATAACAAGGCTGACATATACAGTTTTGGTATAATGCTTTGGGAGATGTGGTATGGTAAGAGAGCTCTCCTTGAAGAAGAGGGACATGTGTCGGACCAAGAGGCTAAGGGTGCAAGACCTTCATATGTACAAGACGCGATCAAGCCTCCAACTGGCTGGCAGGATCTAATGCAGCGTTGTTGGGATGGAAAACCCCACATTCGACCTGATGCGGCAGAGTGTCACAAGCTATTGACTGTGCTCTCCCAGGAAGTTTACGAACCTCCTTTGTGAACACTGATCATGAAGTAATCATCTTAACGTATTTCATATTTAAAGCTGGAATCACAGACCAACAACAGCAATTGGCGGTCTGATTACAAACTCGTTCTGATTGCTATAGTAGATAGAAAAGAGTGAAATGCAAGGAAACATGCATTATGATGGAGTACAGTGCGCGGTAGACTGATGCCAGGTAAGAACCCATTTGTAAAGGGAAAAGAAAATGATTTCCCATAAAAGCTAAAGAAAAAAAACTTTTCTGGATGAAGATAAATCTGTGCTTGAAGACCGTCATGATTATTTATCATTTTTGCATCGAAAAAGGCAAGAGCAGTTTTTCTTATTCTTTTTCTTTTAATTTTTTTTCCTTTTTTTTCTGTCATCGCACGGTTTGTACCGCAGTTTCACAATCAGAAAAAAAAGTTGTAATGTGTGTAATACCGTCTGAGTTGACTGAAAATAGCTGCAGTCATCATCACATATAATGTATTCATATCTCTAGTATTGTACCAGTTTATTAACGGAAGATTTAAATCATGGAAATAAATGTATCTTATAGCCTGTTCTCAATAAATTCAAGCGTCTATTGCTTATCATTAAACGCGATGTACCTACAGTTACCATTTTACTTATGTGAACGAAAGAACTACGTTTTACAAAACAAATACAAACCTTTGCATTTCTCAGAGATCAAATCTTTGCGTTTCCATGACACACAACTAAAAAAATTTATCCCTCTGTAATTAGGGAACTTTTCCCTAGAAACATTTTGAAAAAGTTACAAAACATTTGTATACCTATTACTACTCGAAGTATAATCGTAAATAATAAGAACCCATTTTTAAATGTCTTTGATAACTAATGACTGAGAAAAGCAGAATCTTGAAATCAGTGTTTGTATAGGGCAAGGTCTTGCCCTTGCTTTGCCGTTAAGATACAGCGTGAAGGTTTGAATGAACGATAACGAAACATCTTTTTATCGTTATTAAGTACCATCATCTTCGAGATGGAAGAAAGCATCATATATGGACAGTCCCACGTATCCCTCTATATTGTGCTAAACTTGCCTTCCTCGATTCCTGACGTCTTTCTTTGATGTATTCATGAAGCTTTTCCCGCATTTCTTTATGTTGCCCGAAATTTTCTGGTTTCATTCCAAAAGCTCGTGCAATCTCGCAAAGCTCTTCGCATTCTCCTACGTTGTCTCCTGCTGGTAACTGTCGTGATCCTGAACCAGTTGCTTTAGAATGAGAAAAGAAGATTATAAAAAACAAAGCAGGCTTATAAATTGTAATTATCAATAGTTTATAATTGTGAAACCTTCTTTATGTGCCATTATGTGTGTTTTTTATCCTCATGACGTCCTAATTTGGGGGCCTGTAAAGTAAAATGCAAATCAATGTGAACAAGGGAGGGTAAATAAAACCAAAAAACTGGATCCCCAAGATAGGCAATAATATAAAGGTAATCCATGCCATAGTCTTACTCCTTATCCTTCAGGAGTGATTTTGTACAAGATTCGTGTGTTGCACGAATCTCTGCACATGGAACGAATCTGAAAATAACCAAGAAAAGTGTGACCAGAGGTATCGCTAATCTACTGCCAAATTAAAAATATCTGAAGTTCCCGCGATTTATTGTACAGGACAAACCCTCAAGCCAGTCTAAATTAAACCGTAAAATTGATGGTACATCTTTGACGCGTTCATTGAGCAAAAGTTGATCGACTTTTGCAATTTCTTGGCAATCTTAACACAGAAAATAAACATATCATTTAGTGGTAATCGGGAAAATTTTTTGAAAGAGGGGTACCCTGTAGCAACTCAGTTAGCTTGAACATTCGAAAATCAAACGTGTAATGCACGTGTTTTGAGGAAAATTGGCCTTAATGAACTCACTTTGGGTTGATGTCGCCGTTAACATTTTTTCTGGTGGAGTTGATGATCCACATTGTAAATGTGACCTTCTCTCATCTTGGAAGTCATTATTTTGCGCTCTTCCAACGAGAGCACTCTTTGTTAACTGCGCTGATGTCCTTGGATCATTCTTTTTTCCGACAATGGGATGAAATTTTTTCATTATTGTTTCGCCGGTGTCTTTGATTGCCCGTTGTACATCGTCAATAAGTACATCACCACCAGTCCTTTTTATGGCCTGGTGTACATCATCACCAGTCCTTTTTATGGCTCGGTGTACACCCTGAAGTCCCTCTTGAATAGACTTTGCAACTTTCTTTATTTCCTCTTTGGTTCCTACTTCATTTTCGTACCATTCTTTCAATTCTCTAACATTTCTCTCATCCTCAGACGTTAGCGGATCAGTTAAGAACTTTTCAATCAATCTTTCCCATGCACTTTGAGCTGAATGACTTATCGAGCCTGCTAGTGTCACATGACCCTTTTGAATGTCGTTCCATAACGAATTAAATTCAGTTTCACCCATTTCCATTTCAGGGTAGCCGTGGCAAATTTTGTTGCGGTATTCTTTAATTCTTGTCAGATCAGCAGCTGTAGAATGGTCTGTTGGTGGTGGAAAGGTATCCCACCCAGATGCTGGTGGAGTAAGGTTACAAACTGTTTTAAATAGTGTTTGTAAGGAGGCTAATGTCGAAGTCTTTCGAAGTTCTATTGCATGTTCCCGGTTTTGGATAAAGGCATTCCATTTGTGGCTTGGAAAGTTTTGCCTTCTTAATCTTACGCTTAACGGCAGGATTGTTTATTCTCACGACAAATTGATGAGGGCTGAAAAACTGATCAAACATTTCTCGCATTATGGCTGTGCCTCCAGCCACCAATAGTCTCGCAATCCGCTGGAAGTTTTCTTTCTCGTGAGTTGAGAGAAGGACTTTATGTGATGCACCCGTTGGTGGGGCAGCGGCCATGCCGCTCTTATTGTGTTAGCTATATTTCCGCTTGGAAGATTAACGCAGATTCACATTGATAAGTTGAACACTAAATCCAGGGGGAAAAATTGAATCAAATATTTAGTTTTGTCACAGTAAATTGACTTAAGGAAGCTACATTGGGTTTTGACTGCGGGAGATATGGGTGCGAGCTTTGAAAGTGTCAATATGCAAAACAAAAATGGCAGCTCGATACGATCGCGCGATTTTTGCTTGAATAGGTGTGCTAAAATCAGTTCAGCACAATGTAGTATGGAGAGAAAGAGACAGAGCGACCAAAGAAAGCAAGAAGTATAAGCCGTACAGCGAGTCGAGAAAAACGCGCAGGAAAGTTAGAAAGCGCGCTAAAATAAGCAGAACACGACGAGAGGAACGCGAAATAGAACAAGGAAAAGCATTAGTAAAAAGGCGAATATATAGTGGAGAGCAACGTGAGAAGGAAATACAAACAGCTCCAGAAAACAGACTGAAAAGAGGTCATTAGCAAAGAGAAGCGAACTACAAAGGATTCGAGAAGGAAGAGGAGATAAGTCATGTCGTATGGGGGTTTTCTCTTACACTAAGGCCCAGAAAATTCAAACCTCTTTTCACCAATCGTCGTTTTATACTACATTTAGCTTGTGTTGAGTTTTAAATCACGTTTCGGTAAAACAAAGACTTTTGCATTAAAAAAGAAGTTATTTTGCAGATTATGTTTCGCCTAGGAAGTTATCAAATGATAGCGAACGGCTTGAGAAAGTTTCCATCATTCTCTCCTCAGTGAACCATCGCAAGGTTTACATTGTTCATTTAAAAAAATTTCGCTTTGTCAAAGATGTGTTGTTTTACCTTAAGATCGGTGTCACGGCCTTTCTCAAAATTTAATAAAATGAGATTGAGTCAGCGATGTTCATGTTGACATTAAGTCCGACGCGGTAATTTGATCTGGACAATATTGTCATGTGACCCGTCAAGCATGTGATAATTTTAATTGCCGACCGCAAATGTGTAGTGCAAACAAAGTCACGGGTAAAATGGTGTCAGTCCAACTGCAGGAGGCGTGAATTTCATTGTTTGGTCATGGTACTTATCAGCGCTATGTTTTCACGCTTTCTACTCGATTCGTTCGAACTTCTGGAAATGGTGGGTCTCACAAAACATGAAGCCACTTTCTCTTCGCCCAGCATCTCGAGGCGTACTTACTGCTCAGGTTATGATGAACATGCTTGCGGTACAATTATTTTTCCTAATGCTAGAAACTGAAGAGTCAGTCTCTAAAATTGATAGTCACTACATTTTGCAAGAAGCGTCCGAGCTGTGATCGTGTAATTAAACGCTCTGACCCCAGGCAGCAAGACCATAGGTTGAATGAGAATGAATTAGTGAATTAGTGACTTGTAGACATTCAGTAATATTGGTTAAGGTACAGAGTGGCATAGCTTTGCAAGTTTAAGCCCATTACATTTTTACAAATTTTTGTAACAATAGAATCAATGTGGTTTTCTAAAAGAGATTCTGATCAATATGAATGCCCAGGTATTTTAGGTAAACTTTAGACTATAGACAAACATATTTATTCTTCTCATTATCAAACATGCAAAGTTTTGGTTGGTATTAGCAAGTTTCTTTTGTGGAGGCGCAGTGGCCTCATGGTTAGTGCGCTTGACTCCAGATCGAGTGGTCTGGGTTCAAGCCCTGGCAGGGGTCATTGTGTTGTGTCCTTTGGCAAGACACTTCACTCTCACAGTGCTTCTCTTCACCCAGGTGTACAAATGGGTACCATAAAATATGCTAGGCGTAACCTTGTGATGAACTAGCATCCCATTTAGGGGGGAGTAACAATACTCCTAGCCGCTTCATGCTAAGAAACCAGACTTAAGCGCTGACCCCTCAGGCCACTTGGGCCTGTCCAAAGGCTTTACTTTACTTTACTTTGGCAAGGATGAAAAATTACAAAGTTGAATTTTTTAATGTTAATAGTTAGTTTGTTGGCTGTCAACCAGTTATAAAGGTTTTGTGGTTCATTGTTGACCATTGTCTCAAGGTCTTTCAAATTTTGTCTGCATACAAAATATTAGCGTCATCTGCTAAGAAAAAACTAAATTTACGCGAGCATCTGTGGATATCATTGACATATACTGCAAGAAAAGCAATGGTCCAAGAATTGGTCCTTGAGGAACACCACATCCAACAACAGTGTTATCTAATGTAGGATGGCCTACTTGCATTGTTTTTGTGCGATTTTTGAGATATGAGGCAAACCAATCATTTATTAATCCATAAAGCCATAGTGATTGAGCTTATCAAGCAAATGTCGTGATGAATGACATTTTGGGTTAAATGCTTTTTTAAGATCAATGAATACTCCACAAGATAGCAATCATTGCTTCACGTTTGTCTGTATATATCATTAACAATCATGTCTAATATTGCGTGTTGGGTTGAATGCCCTTTATGAAAGTGGTATTGTGAGGAATACAAAAGTCCGTGTTTCTTGAGAAAAACAATCAACCGATGAAAAGTACATTCAAAGATGAGCGCCAAATGGAGTTTTCTTTGTTTCCGATCACGGGTATGATCACGTGGATCTTTTAGGACTTGTCATTGGCTAGCAAAGTGAATCCGCTGGCTTGCCGATTGCAGTGTTAAGAGAAACGCACAACTTTATTCTGACTTCTCCGACCGGTTCTCTGCCTCTAGACGATGGATACCTTGCTGACATAAATAATGATGTGAGCTCACTCTATGTAGAAATAATCGACAAGAATCTATCGTATCACAAATGCACGATTTGTGGCCGAAAGTTGTCGAGGAAGCAAAGACTCGAAACTCACTTGAGTTGTGTTCATGGCAAAGGTGAGAAATAACACAAGCCAATCACAGTTTGAATGCGACTACAAATCGTCTTTTACCCTCATACTTATAAAAGAAGGATACCACATTAGGAAGTATAAGAGATACATAGATGATCCCAGTGTATCAGTACCTAAATCTACAAGGCTTAACCGTAGCAAGCGTTCAGCAACACGTTCCAACACCGCCATCTCGATTCCTCAGTCAGTCGTTTTCACTGAACTTAAAGCAGTATTGACAACAGAGTAGAGTGCGTCTTACAAAGGAGAAACATTTGTACAAGAGACAGAAGTAACTATATGCGATTACAGAGGTGCGTTGGAACTCTGGTCCACAAATAATTATGCACAATCCGAAGTATAAAACAATTTTGTTGATAGCTGACAGACAGAGAAGAACAACAAGTAAACTTTAGAGCTGTTATTATTGAAGTGTGACTTGCACTTTTCATTTTTATATAAGGAAGGACTTGTATTTTGCACCAAAAATAAAAAGATGTAATATTTTTTGGGAGATCCAGTGATTGGGACATTTAAGAAATTAAGTTATGAAAGGAAACTTGGTTGGTACTTCTCACTACTAACAAGTCTTGTTGACAAATATTTTCAGGTCAGAGTTTCAAATAAAGTAAATTGAAGACGTCATTTAAAAGGTGTTTTTTCTCAAAAGGAACATTGACTACCTCTGTCTTGTCTGCATACCAAATGTTTGCAAAGTGTGTGGATGATCCACAAGTATTGGAACTCTTACAAAAATGTTTTGTAAGAATAAAAACAGCAAAAAAAATTACAGCAATTAGTCACGAAAACAGAGCAAAAAACTGAAAAAAAACAGCAACAACAATCATGAAAAAAGAAAGATTAGTTAGGTGTTGAATTTGTTTGTCTAAGGCATGAAATTTCTACTAAAAATATTGTCAACAAAAAGTCTCTGACAGTGTTTGAGGCAACTGAGCTTGACTGTTCCAAGGTTTTCTAACAAAGGCAACCAGTAATGTAGGTTAGGGAAGTAACTTATGTTCATAACTAACAAAGTTCTTTAAGTGTAGATAACAATGTAATTATTGTTAATTATTGTGGAAGTTGTGTACCATGGAACAGCTAATGAATGTTTGATGATTTTGGCACATCAGTGAACATGAGACATTAATTTGCATCACAATAAAAATTTTTTTTGATCATGGAATCCAAGAGTCCTTTTGGGAATTTTTGAGAATCACTAGGAATTCCCAGAAAACTGGGTACTCAGTTCGCAATTGTTTCAATTCATGTTTTTACTCTGACCTGCCTCCTCCCCTGTAATGTTTAGGGCACATAGATGAAGAGAACATTGTTTGTATTTTGACACGTGAAAGTTAAATTAATTGGTGTCTACATTATGCATAAAGCAAGAATATAAATGCCTTAGCCTTAAAGATTAAAAAATTAAAATAAGAGAGTTGTGCAGACCATATCTTACATTTTGTCCTCCTTTGGATGATTATCAAAATAACATCAGTCTCATTCACTCTCACTTTCCACTGAGCTTGTGGAAAGACCATAACTTCGGTATATATCTTTAAATGAAGAAAGAAAAGCCTGCCCTCTCCTCGCATCATCAGTATAAACCTAGTCTAATTATTTCATGTAGGTCATTGTTCCAGGTAGGTTAACCTTAAAAATTAGTCGTAAAAATTTCTTGAACCTATCATTGTATACAATGTAAGTGTCTGACTCAATTTTATCTGACTAACCAACATGTAAACTGAATAAATAGAAACTTGAAATTTATTTGTTCTCCTTTAGAGGTATGTGTCAAAATTTTGAAGTCATCACAGGCTTGAGCTACAAGTTTAACAGAAATCTGCCTGTGCATGTGTTTTCAACATATAAAACCTGGATTATGACTACTTCGAATGACTTCACTAGGTGCCATACGGGTACAATCAGGTGTTGTAAAAAAGTTTGCTCAGCTTTTTCATTAGTAAACATTTTTTCTTCTAAAAACCTTGTTTATCCGGTCTATGCTGAATTCTTATTTTTCTTTTCTTTTGAATATTCTTAGATCTCCTAGTATCAGTTAAGTTTCATGTAATTAAAATAATTACATGAAATCTTCCAGATGTATGGCACATTATTTTTTCCTCTGATCCTTCTAACATTTTTTTTATGTGTAGGGATTGGTATTCTCTATAACATCAAAGTAAAATTAAAGTTTTGTGCACAGCCTGTATGCATCAAATTTATTTGATAAAATATTGTATCCTTCTTAAAAATAGTTCATCAGAATAAGAATGAATTACTAGGCACAAATATGGCTTTCAAGATAACAGTTTCCAGGTTTGAAAAAAGTCACTGCTTACTAAAATCTTCAGTTACTTTTCCCTAACAGCCCAACCTCATCAAAACATTGGCAACAGGAGCAATTAGCACATCAAAGATACAGACAAGAGAGCCTATTCCCACATACACCCTCCTAAATCCTGTCAGCTTATTATGAACTTGGCATTTCAAACGTGGTGTATATGCCACAAATTTTCCATTTCCCTGACCAATTAAAGGCAAACATGAGAAAATACCATCTAAAACTTTTCAACCTATTTAATATAGCCGCTAATAACATCAACTCAAATTAAGCCTAAAGAGAAAACTTGATTGATGTTTGGAATTGATATCTATGATGTGGAAATGAAATCCAGGTATTATCTCAAGTTTTCTTGAAGACATCCACATTACATGCAGTTACAGCAGAGGTTACCGAATTAAATAACAGAAAAATCAGAAAAAGACGTCGTGTATTTCCAGCCAGAGGAGAATCTTGAAACATGAATAGCCAAAAACGAAAAAGTTTTAAAAAACATGAGTCGAAAACTACTTTTCTTTTAATTTTTTACGCTAAACAGAGGAGGTTGAAACGTTACGGAAAAACGATAGGGAAAGCAGTCATAGCTGGCAACTTCAAGAGAGGAGGTAAGAGAAGCCCATACGATTCTGGCGTATTGCTTTACTGACTGACCGTGCTCACGTGTACACACTTCAATCGACCAATGATGTCTCAACGCAAAGTAGTTTACCGTCGTTTCCCTCAATTTTGGCTCATTTTCCCAAACCGAAATTATACGTCACGTTCGTGACGTCATGTCATAGACAAAACTGTCTATTGCCCGGATTGTTTGCTGGGTACTGGTTTTTAACTAACGATGAGCAATAATAATCAACAAACGAACGCCTTGTTAATTTCTGCTCCCGCTTCCCGCTCTCTCCTCCCGGACTCCCGCTTCCCGTCCTCTCCTCCCGGATTCCCGCTCCCTGTCCCTCCCCACTGTCTAGTTTTGTACGTCAAATAAGTAACAAGAAGCCGGGCACCAACACAACAATTATCTTGATAATTTCGCTGTTACATGAGAATATCTTTTCGTGCATGTAAAAGAAAATCAATTCATAATATCTTCTTAGACAGAGATAGAACAAAATTGACTCTCTCTTCCCTACAAAGTTACAACTCCAGGTCGCACTTCATTTCCCGGAATTGCGTCGCGTCTTAGTCCACAGCGTAACCAGGAGTGACCTTATTGACATACACGAAACAGAAATATCGAAGCCCAATTAAAGATTCTAGCATTTATAAATTTATCTTCAAAATCTGCTTGCTAAGGTTTTGAGCACGGTTTATTTTACTGAATTGATTTCTTTTGAATTTGTTGCCATCGATTTGGCAACAGGAGTGCAAGAGAGTTTAGGAGAAGTCGCTCCCTGTTAGGTGCGTTTGCTATACTAATCGTTTAACGTCTGGAACTGAATGAAAAATACATCTCCAAATTTTCATCTATTTTGCCCTGAGAAGAATCATACTAATTCATAGAAAAGAAATAGAGAGATGTATAAACAAATCAAAATAGAAAGATACATTAACCACTGATAGAGTTAAACTTTCTCAGAGGTGCAACGTCATGCTTTGTTTACACTTGGCAATAAATAATAAGCATCTATTTATGAAATGCTCCTCACGATCAACTGAAGCTCTTCAAGTCTTTTTCGCCGCTTTGATGTGTTCTTAGAGTTCCCAGCCACTGAAAACTCGACACTATGGCTTGTAGCTCAGCGAAAACTATCGATGAAATCGATGATCTGTATGAAATGGTTAAAATCATGGAGGCCCTTGATATTTCGTCGAAAGGGTTTAAAACATGAGACGAGTTGAAAACTCAGGTTATCACTACATTAAGCCAGTCGCAAACTAAGCCGAACTAGGCTGCAGGTCAGGTAAGAATTCGTTTCTCTGGTTAAAAGCGCAATTTTGCTTTCGGGGAGTGACTCAGGATGCTTGAATATTTTGACCGTAATACTCGCCAGACAGATTTACGCCCATTTTGGTGCCAAGCCCTGCGTTCAAGACGGTCTTCTCTGAATATAGAAACCATTTCTTCTTATACAGGTGGGGAGGGAATTATCCTTACCGCCCAGCCGACAACAACTGAGACCTTTATCGAGGAAACTGTCTACCAGTATAAGACATTAGCGGTAACGCGGAATTCAATCATGATGATATCCGTGCCTTTATTTGTTATGCCAAATGTGTAGCGTTTAAATTCAATAATAAGTGGCAGAAAATGCATGTGTGACGCCTCTAACCTGGTTAATGATCAATTGTAAAGAGTAAAGTGCTCTATTGGCAGGGCAAGCAAGGGGTTCTCCTTTAAAAACCATGAAGTTACTAGTCGGTTAGAATTCGTACATCTATCGAATGACCGCTCAAATACAATATCTATAGCTTCTAAAGGAATTTCCAATCATACAGCTCTAGCTTTCCACTCCGATAATGCAAGGTTTCTTCTTGGAGAATGTAACCTTTTTCAATCCTCCTGTTAACTATAGATTTGCTGTCTTGCTCTCATCACTGTCCGCTCAATTCGATCTGCTTGCAGTATATTATTACTATTGACTTGCGACAAAGCAACTTTCAGCCTAATGATTTAAAAGTAAGGAGAAAGCGCATGTGTATACATGATCAAAATTCTGTATATAAGATCTTAAGATTTCGATATGGATTGATTTTTGACATTTTCTTAAAACTTAATTTATCATCTGTAAAATAATCATCAATTTTCAGCTTAATCCAGTGCTATTTTTAAACATAACTTTTTTCCTCTCTAGGCATTCTCTATTCTGTCAGAAGCAAAAGATCACGACATAAGAAAGAAGAAAATCTTATATGGTCTTTATGCTGAATGCGCCAAATAGGCAACCTTGATGAGCTGATACGTAAACATCAAATAGATATAAAGAGGAAAGAATATATCCTTCTAGTAGCAAGTAAATGACCGTCATATGGTGATACTACTATATAATGACATATTTTCCTTCTTTATTATTTTGGATCGGCTGGTGAACACCCGATCAGACAATTTGAAAATTCGGGGGTTCTGAATGGTTCTTACTTGGTTGGGATTAAACTTTGCGCCTGAAACTGCCAAAAAAATATAAGAAAGAAAGAGAGAAAGAAAAAACAAAAACAACATTAATTACATTTAAATACCCGCATTCTTTGCAAAGAAACCACAAACACACGTTACGACAGAATCTCATTGGATTCAATTTATCGGAAGTGTCTTAAAAAAAGAAAAGTAAACAAACATGACTCGCGTGCCATAATTCGTACTATTTACCATTTACTGTTTGAGGCTTGCTGAGGAATGTTGGCCCTTTGTTGTTTTTATACAAACCAGCAGCGCTCGGTTCGTTTGCCAAAATCGAGGGCCAATGTTTTTCAGTAGAGCACCTACGCTCGGTTAGTTGGAAGATAGTACAACGTAATAATTATTTTTGATATCATTGCATTCCAGGCGAGACTGGCTCTGGGAAGAGCAGCTTAATAAATCTAATTCTGGGAGAAGAACTTCTTCCGTACTCAGTACTCAGTACAACTTCCACAATTTGTGAATTGCGATATGGGGAGAAGCGTAAAATAGTGGCCCATTTCAAAGACAAGGATCCTAAAACAGGGCATGAAACTTGGGAATATTTCCTGGAGCAACCAACAGAAGCTTCTGATGAAAGTTATCTCCAGCAGCTCTCTCCATTTGTCCACATGAAGGATACAGATCGAGAAAAAGGTTCCGTTTATAAAAAGATCGAACTCTTCTGGCCTCATCGACTCCTGCAGGTAGTTACACAGTGTTCATTCAAACTTTGCAAATTGACTAAGAGATGGGATAAATATTTTCAATTCCTTTTTTTAGTTTAGATGGACAAGATTAAGATCAGAAGGTCAATCAAAGGACAAACAGAATTTTAGACTAAAATAATTTGTTATGCTTGATGGACAAATAATATCGCAAAAAATGCTTCGCTTATGCTTCAAAATAGACGAAAACAATGCTAAGTCCTTGCCCATCGACTGACTTAACCAGAACTTGAAGAACTCATCAAATCTTGCAGGTAGCTACACAGTGTTTATTTCGACTTTTCCAATTAACTAAGAAATAGAATAATTATTTTCAATACCTATTTTTTTAGTTTAGATGGATAAGATTAGGATCAGAAGGTCAATCAAAACGGCAAACAGAATTTTAGTATCTAAAATGGTGTGGGACTAAAATCATTTGTTATGCATAGTGGACAAATAATCGCACAGCAAATGCTTAGAGCATGGCTCATAGCTCACAATAGATAAATTCAGTGCTAAATTTTTAAAAGCATGTGTCCTTGCTCATCGACTGGTTTAACCCAAGGGAAGAGAACAATGAAAATCCTTTTCCTAAGGATTGAATTATAGAATTTTCCATTAATCAAAACTAAGAACCAGATTTTGTGTTATATACCTCGAATAAGGTTAGTCGATGGTTAAACTGAGGATACTCAAATTCATATGAAAAGAGCATTAACTTTCTTAGAAATTATACGTTATCGAAGCTACTCTTTTTTAAAGACAGGGTTGTACTTCTTATAACCAGATTAAGGATCACAGCCTTAAAGTTGTCAGAACGCCATAGTGGTCAAAGAGTCAAATAATAAAAATTACAATAATGATAAAACCTTCATTTGATTTGTCCTTTCAGAATGGCGTTGTTATTGTCGACAGTCCTGGAATTAGAGAATCCGAACTCATGGATGAAGAGGTCGTGAAGTATTTACCTGAAGCTTTCGCATTTGTTTATGTCATAAAAACTGACAACGCCGGAGGAGTCCAGAAAGACAGGGTCAATGTTAAGAATAACCACCATTCCCAAATGGCAACAATTTAGTAAACCGTGAGGAGCCCCGTTGAAAGGGCTTTGATAAGTCAGAGTTTGACCCATTGTCCTTTAGAAGCTTTCAAACCATTACATTGATACTGATTAAGATTAAACTCTTATTTATTTTATAGCTCGAAAAGTTGCTCAAAGAAGTGAGAAAAGTGACACCTAATGAAAAGGGAGAATTTTCATCGAAGAGCGTTTTGTACCGCGTTGAAGGAGAGGCGTTTTGAAATCTGGTCTTGGTATGGGATGCACGGGTCATTAGATATAAACAATTATTTATACATTTTCCCACTGAGCTTTTCTCTTGGCTTACTTCTAAATAAATTGTGGTTAGAACAACAAAACATCTGCAATGGTTGCTAATAGGATGTAAAGTAAAAATGAGGACAAAAAAGCCTATCTAAATTTGGAGCGAGACTTGTCTAATAGATAATTCATCGAGTGCCTTTCTGGCTTTTACAGTTAAATGATTAAAAGTAGTTTAAATTCTATACCAGTCAACAGGTTGAACAATTTGTATATGGGGGTTTTTTAACCTTAATTTAAAACATGAGACACTTTCATAAATTCTGCAGAGTAGACATGACCAAAAAATTCAAGAAACTGAGTGCTAAATTAAATTGACAAGAAATTATGAGCTACGCTCAAATTTATTGCAGGAGCTCCCATCAAATTCTACAGCGCAAATTAACCACTTTCTTGTCCTCTGAATCTTAGAGCGCTCCGTTGTTTGAGTTAATTTGTTTGCTAGATCTTTCCCCCTCTCTCTTTCTTTCTCTCCCTTTACTGTTATCTTTTTAGAAACGATTTTCGGAGATAACATTAGAGACTCAATAATAGGAAATGCATTAAGTATACTTTAAAGCTTGGATGCTTTGATACTTCATTCTACGGAAGAAGGATCCCTTTTGTCCTTGTCCGTTCTGAAGAAAGCAAGCAAACGTCCAATCTTTATCCCTAGTTCCGTGCCATAAGAGTGAGTGGTAAGAGTGAGCCAAGAATCGTGAAACGGTAATGATTTTTGAGGTAAAAACCATGTCAGTTATTGAATATATCTATTCATATTTTAGATGGCTTGATTACCTCCTTTCACGGGTAGTTTATCAAGCAAAGGCCTTTGTTATGAATGCCGAAAGAGATCGTGACAAGGTCGCTAAGAAAATGGAGAGAATCAATAACCGTCTGTCAGCCATTGAAAGCGAACAAAGTAAAGTGGTAGAAGACCTCCGAAAACATCTGAAAGCTAAAATCGACGAGGCAGTTCAGAAGCTCTCCATATTTCTCAAGTCAGATGAGGTCAGAACACGTTTCACCTCATGGAAATTGGATGAGGTTCCTGAAATAGAGGTCTCGTGGCAGGTCACAGAAAACAATATCAATAAGGCATTGCAAACAAGGTTGCGGGAAATCATAGAACATTGGGAGGAAGATGAACGAGTGTTTACCGACGCTCGAGATTCCCTCTTGCATTATTTTCAGGAGCAGTACGATTTTGTTGAGGGGCAAATCCGGAATCTGCAAGAAAGTGTTACGACTGATGACCCAATCAGTGTTTCAGAAGCTGATCCCTCTGCTGAAAGCTTTTCTATGGCAGCAAAGTTTGCTACCGGTTTTACCAGCCCAATCTGGGTTCCACTCTCTCGCGGCCCTCTCCTTTGCTTTGCTTTGGTGATTGGCAGCCCTATAGTCGGCATAATGTCGATCAAAAACAAAGTTGAAGATTCAAGGAGACTTAGGAGGTACGAAAAAGACAGATGCTCTCTCATGGCTGAGAGGTCAGTAGACTACCTAAACAATGTCACAAATGAGTCCATTCTCAAGGTGTTCGTAAAGAGTCAACTAAGCGAGGCAAAATTGTGTCTGAAGCATATTGAGGCTCGTATTCCAAAGCTAATACATGCTGACAAGATGTTGTATAATCAACTCAGGCATGAGACGCGGTCATACAAAGAGATACAGGAGTCATACCAGCCACTCCTTGGAACTGCTAAAAACATGCCCAAAACGAGTTTTAAAATTATATGTAAATTCTAACAGTGAATTAATTTTGCGTGGCCAGGAATACACCCAATTTACAAGGTCGGTGGTGGGCTATCAGAAAAAGGAAGATTTTCTTTGTCACAACAGCAAAAAATTAACATTAAAAAGGATTTGGTAGTGTTTCTTGTGAAAAGAAATATAGTTCAATTTTGTTCTGAGGAAAAACCTACTAGAACCGTACTTTTACCCGAATGTTGTACTATTACTATTCTTTGGTAAAATATATGCGACTTTCCACATCTTTTTCACCCATGTGTCTCCTTGGACTTTGAGAGCGATTTTTTTGTTCTTGACTTTAAAATCATCTTTCTATTACTATTTAATAATAATAATAATAATAATAATAATGATAGGTATAATAATGATTAAACTTCATTGTTTTATTCGATCATTCCTGTACTGCGTTTATACTGAGACAAAAATCTGACTTAGTAATGCTTGTCTGTGTGTAGTTGATTTCTTTCTCAGGAGGTTGGACCATCCTCACATTGTGAAGTTCTACGGTACATCTCTCCTCTAAAAAGATGGCGAAGAAAGACTAGTAATGGTGCTGAAAAAGTGCAAGGAAAACTTGAGGACCCGCATCTTCAATAATCGAGCCTTGGTTCCCGCAGAAACAAAAGATATTGCAGGTATTAAAACAGTTAAACGTAGAAATTGAATCACTTCATGGGTAATAGGAAATCATTGACAATGCAGGATGCAGGAGGGGAGAGAGATTTTCTGTTCGGGATGAACATAAATCATCATTGTTGGTTTTAACGTTTTATTAATGGATTTCAGCAACTCATTGCTCGCTATAGCCGCTTAATGTAATGATATAGCTGGAGCGTGAATGTCACTCAATAACACTAGTTAATCCTGCTTCAAACCAAAAAACTTATTTAAAATAGGATCGTCCTTCAATACTCTTGTTCCAAGCAGAATGACTAAAAATTTAAGACCGATATTTTAGTAGATACATTGCAGTGAATTATGAACTTTATTCCAGGACTCCCTACGAAGTCTAGCTACAGGGGTTCCTTGCTGCATTGGCTCTGATGCCCTTTCGCCCTATCATGAGTTAATTTCAGTCGTATTGCAGTATACGGACTATTTCTTAGATATAACACGTTTATGATTCATTCTTTGTACAGTCAAAGACGTTGCACCGATCGATGACGGCAAGTTAGACTCACTTGATTTACTTAGGGATAATACACCTTATTTTATCATTAAAATATAATAGGTGCGGATATTTTGCGAGTTGCGCTGTACTTTTTCCGAGCCCCAAAGGCATGAGTGAAAGACGGAAACAACACAAACGAAACCATGAACAACGATAACATCTGTAGATATGAAAGCGATCTTCGCATTACACAGTTTATATAGTTCACATAGTTTGCATTTCATTTATGAGTTTCATGTATTCACAGTCAAATATCATCTGCTGCACTGAAAAGTTATTTTCCTAAGAAGACGAGCTTAAAAAAACGGAGAAAAAATATCAAAGTTTGATCGTTCACAGAAGCCATTTTATTGCCCCGCTCTCCGGCCGTATTTTTGGCCTGATCTATTGAGTTATTCTTTGGCATATTTTGACCGTCCCGATGCCCTAAAAAGGCAACATGGTGTCATAGTGAAATAAAAAAAAAATTGTGTAGCTTCTCTTCAATCAATTCGAGAAACGGTTGCCGAGTAAGAAATAAATTTACCTTTGGGAACTATCTGTAATCCACGCCGTTTACGAACTACCATTAAAAAACACGATTAGTGTACACTGGAGCTCGTTAGAAGCTTTGAGTAAAGTTTGGTTACATCCCTGATTTCAGAGACCTCCTCCTCCTAAATTAAATGCAGTCGAACGAATACTAAGATATAAAGCGATTGTTCTTTTCAGTCTCCTCTACGTTACTTCTTTTCTTTTAATTCAAAGTGAACACTCTCCGCCTCTACTTTTTTGTAGTAAGAAACAGACACTCCACCTTGCTTATTTGGTCTTCTAGCTGGCTTAGGTTTTGTTGAAGGAGGCGTTTTGCTTTGTGAAAGTGGCCTCGAACGTGATCTCGGTAGCGGTACTGGTTTCCGTTTGGGTCGAATCTCAGCCTCCTGCAACTCCTTAAAACTTTCCAGTGCTTTTTTTGCTGTCAGCCTGACACGTGGATCTTCATTCCAGCAATTAGTCATGACATGCTTCCATATTTCCCATGGATGATTGGTGCCTTCGATGTGAGCAGGTCGACAGCCCTGTCTCATCTTTTCGAGCTGATACACTCCGCAGGTTGTCATCGCTGTTTGAAAGGCTTGCTCACCATACCATATTTCCCAAAGTACAAAGCCAAAACTATACATGTCAGCTTTGCTGTTGTAGATTCGACCCTCAAACACTTCAGGGGCCAGGTACAGAGAGGTGCCGACCATCGTACCTGTTATTTCTTTTTCATGTTTAGCTACTCCTACATCTGCAAGTTTCACTTTCTCGCCTTGTGTCAGCTATAATGAAAAAATTGAAACTCGTTCACAAAGAATCGTAGTGAACAAGAGAAACTGTAAATGGCTAATGTCATGTTGGTGCTTTTTTGGTTGATTGCAAGATCGCGTTTCATCGTAATGAACACCGGGTACCGCGACAAAGGTAAACACTCCTTGTTAATCATTGTCAACCAAAAATGTCTGCCATTGATTTAAAATAAAGCTGCAGAATTTTTTCTGCATGAGATGCAATCTTCTGCTTGAGATCTCACGCAAAATACCATGGAAACGGGTGGTTGATTTCCATTATATAAAGCATACAATTTTCATCACCAAGACATAATGTGCAGCCACAAGAAACCTAAAGCCCCTCCTCCCCTCCCTCATTCCCCCCCCCCCCCCCAAATCCACTCTTAAACAAGTAAAGAGTACGGCAGGTAGTACGTCTGAAGGCTGGAATATTTTTGAAAAAATGAGCGGGGGAGGGTGCAAAAGGCTACGCTTCCCTGAGGATGGAAAATCGCCCTATACATGTCGTTTGAAAAAAGTAACTGACGACTGAACAGAGAACTTAAGAAATCAAATTTCAACTTCAATACACATTTACCAGTAGATTTTCCAGTTTTAAATCTCGGTGAACGAATCCTTCTGAGTGGATATAATGCAAAGCCTCCAGGATATGTTGTGCCCATGATAACACTTTCTTCTTGACTGTGTCGTTCGACGATCGAGCGGGTGAATCCTCGAGATGGGTATGTACTCGATATCTGAGGGAACAACTGCAAAGCTCGAGGACGATCATCACTTTGGTGCCGTTGGGGCCGTGGTGCAAATTGGTTCCGTAAAAACCCACAATGTTTGGATGGCGCAGTTTTCTAAGACAAAGATAAGAGGCTCATTTCAATCGCATGTGTAGCAAACTATAGTATTTCCGACTCTAGGCAGCATGCAAAATCTGATGCAGGACACCACGAATTACAGTCGATCTGTCAAATGAACACAACTGTATGAAAGAAAATGGTCTTTTGATATCCATACCTTAAAGCACGTTCCTCGTCAACAAAATGCCACACATTGTTAGTGGTAAGCAAGTCACTGTACATCTTGATAGCCACCATGATCTCTGGCGATCCTTTGCGATGAAGAACGCCTCTAAACACTGTTGAGAAGCTGCCTCGTCCAATGACAGAATCAAAATTTCCAAAATCGCACTCTAACTCTTCTCTTGCGAAATCAGACTGCTTGATCTCTCGCAGAGTGTACACGGTTATTTCGCGTCTCAGAGATTCCAGCTCGTTGTTTAAAGGCTCGTAGATCTTCCGAATCTCAGTACTGCCTCTCTCGTCTTCAAGTAGCCGTTGATAGATGAGCTCGTCACCTTCTCTCAGCTTAGGAATCTTCTCCTTGATCCGCCTTAGGTACAGTACGGCGTCTTCTAGTTGTTCGTTGATGAACGGAAGCAAGCGGTCTCGAGTAGAAATAACTTTGAGGCATTTCTGTGATCGCTTTGACATGTAGGCACATGGATCATCGCGGAACGTGTCCAGTTTGGTTTTGTAGTGGAGCTTCCTTTTAAGTTTGGTTCCGAGGATACTAAGTGGAGACCCTACCACCACTGATGCCAATCCTTGCCGAAGCCATGGCGGAGCAGTACTTGTTTGTAATCTTCTTCTTACTCTAGATCGTTTCAAATTTTGTCCACCTTCATCCTGTGGAAGATCGCCCTCCACCTCGTCGACGATAAAAAAATCTTCTGCTACTTCGCGCATTTCTTCCTCCATTATATCATACTTTTTGCAACAATGTTGGATCAATGACACTCGAGCTCTGTCGAATTCGTTCTCTTCGTTTTCCCAGTGCTGAACAAATTGGTGTGTTCTCTCTGAGACGCACTTTAACACCTCGTTCTTTGTTTCCCGCCATGTCCCAAGGGGTTTGGGGACCTCTTCTTCAGACCAGTCGCAGAAACTCGAGATAGTTCCCTCCGATTTAAAGTGCAAAGCTAGCTTCTCGAGGATGTCTTCAAATATTTTCGACTGATGCTCACTAAGTTCATCAAATATACGTTTCTGAGAATTCTGTAGCTCTTCCATGCGGCTTAACAGTCTCTTGATTTTTTCTTCTGTTTCCTGATGAGACATTTTTGCTGACTTCAGTCTTATGCGGACTTGACGAGACATGCGATCGAGGAGATCCTCCAACCATCTGAAGAATAATCATATAAGAAATTGTTTGATGTTATGTTTAAAACTGCTAAACAATTAAAACGGCAATACCAATGCATAACTTTTCATTTCTTAGAATCCTTAATAGAAAATCAAGAGTTTTCTGGGTATCAATTTTACCTCACGACAAGTGTGATGCAAACTGTCTCCTTTAACTGATTTCTTAGTCAGTGACAAAAAAGTGAAAAGTGTATTTTTTCAAAATCAAAAATGTCTTCTGCATTTTTCTATTTCAGAATTTATGGTCCCTACCATAAGCAGAACGCTTATACGCTTGGACCCACAAATTATCAGTTTGTTTGGCATTGTGGCACAAATGGAGAATTTTTCGGGTTATTAAATGAGTTTTCTGCCTGCTGAAATAAATCACTAAAAAGCCAGAAACAAAAAATCGTACGATGACAACAGCCATTTACGATCAAAAACCCATTGCTACGTTTGCGCAATCTTCTTGCAGCATTGTTTAAGCATAAAAACGAACACAGCTTGACATCCTGCAGGTCGGATTCCTAAGCCGTATCGAAAAGTGCTTGTTAGGACATTCAAAGTCGTCCGTTTATTTCAAAAGGAGCTTCTAGCATAAGCAAGAAAAAATTTGCATTTTCCTCGTCAACTTCACTCGATGGTGTATTTTCATCGCAGGAAACAAAGCCATGTAACTTTTGGGCAATTCCCTACTCCTTCTAAAAGATTTTGTCCGCATAATCGTGCAGTTTCACTATATCTTTTTTCATACATCTAAGGTGTGGGACAAAGGCTGAAATGTTTGCATGAGTAAATGGAGTTATCAACAGAATTCAAAATAACATCTTTCATCGGGCCGTACATCTAAAATTTAATTAAAATTATCAGGGTGGTTTTCCATGCTTTCCCTCCATCCTTTTATGGAAATGCACCTCAGCAGACAAAGAAGAGTACTCAGGTGGGAAAAAAAAAGGGCTTCAAAGTCTCAAACTTGACGATGAAAACAGTCCCAACCAATCGATATGATATTATCACGGAGGGTATTATTATGAAGGAATGGTAATGAGCCTCGTAAAGTGGGTTTGTGTTTCTGCTGAGCTCCGGGGTAAAACCACCTTTTTTAAAATCGTGATAATGACTTAGTTTCTTTTTATCATGCGGTTTTGCAAACTATTATTGAAATAGATTTTGACTCAATTGAAAACATCATTTTCGGAGGTGATTTTAATTGTCCTTTAAACCCCGCTGTTGACAAAAGAAGTGGAAATATTTCTCCGAGAAGATCTGTAATTGCCGCTATTGAAGAAATACAATCAGAACTGGATGTTCACGATATCTGGCGCATTAAAATATCAAGTCATTTAACACTGTGAAAAGAAAAGATTTAGTAAAGACAATTTTTTAGTAGAGACAGGCTTGAGAAAAGTTTTGCCGTTGGACTTACGATATATAAAAAACAATTTTCGAAGCGGTGAAAAATGAATATGAAAAGCCAAGGAAATGGTCTAAGCTAACTGAGGAGTTTTAATTAAGGGAATATCAATCCTTAGAAGTATACCTCCTACCGTTTAGAGTTGCTAGCGAACCGTATGTACGCTCGTTCCAACACAAAGTGTTAAACTCTATCCTATTTTCAAATGAACTTTTGTATAAAATAGGTTGTTTCAAATCCAAATTCTTCCCTTTGTCAAGAGACTCGCGAAACAATAAACCATATCTTGTTTGAGTGTTTTTATTCAAAGTCCTTCTGGAATGAGGTTCTTACTAACATATTGAATAAACTTAGTAGCTGCCGGTGTCTCTCGTTACGTGATGTGATTATCGGAATTTTGAAGGAGGTAATGCATCTTGACAACTATATAATAGATTTAGGACAAATCTACCTTTGGACCTGTAAAACAAAAAATCATTAAGCCAGACCTAAGACACTTTAAAATAATTTTGAAAAAGAATACGAAACAGAAAAATACATCGCTTTTAATTCTAAAAAGATTAATTTGTTTAGCGAAAAATAGAAAATGTTTGGGGAAGTGATTTTTTTAATAGCTTGATATCTTAAAATTTTTCTTTGTTGTGTGTGCTTCAAAAAATTCCTTGTCTGAAAAACCTTAATAGAATTTAAATAATTTTAATCTTTATTGTTATTCTACATGGTTGATAAAATAATTTTTTTTCTTATCTTTTTCATTGTAATCTATTGTTATTTTATTTTATTGATTAGTAAATTGTAATGATTTGTGTTTGTATTACGCAGTAATATACGTAGTCAAAAAAATGTAAGTTATCTAGTATTAATGTTAGTAATTAACCTTTCAGTTATGTATGTAGTGTAACAATGTACTGATTTTTCAAATATACTAATAAATATTTATTTTAAAAAATTCGATATGATATTATGTTGCACCACATAAGCGATTTTAATTCTTGTGAGTTGATTTTTGCGTATCTGTTTGGCTGCCATTCGGCTATATTTTACATACATTTGGAAGCTGATTTACCATGTTTTGATGTTTTACAGATTTCATTGAGCTGAGATACTATGTTTTAAAGTCTTACAGATTTCAGTGGACTTAACCTTTCTTTTTGTTGTTGGCTATTGCGTTCGGCCACGTGAATCGTACTGGTCACAATTTCAACGCGCCTAACGGCTCGGGTTGAAATGAGTACGAGTCGGGCTTAAAACACTTATGCCCGCGAACATAAACTCTACTGTTATATTATAGCACAATGCCATTAAATGAATAATCATTGGAGCTGATTTAGGTACTTTCATGTAATCATCTGCATCCTACCTTACTTGATGACTCCTTAGTGACATCTTTATTCCAATTCTACTTCGTAATCGAACTTTAATTTCCATCTCAAGGTTTTGTCTTTGTTGTGTATTTGATACAATATATATTCAAGGCTTCACTTAGAATTATTCAGAAGTTCACCTACCTAGTATTCATCTGCAGATTATTCTTCATGGACGAAACTACGAGATTACTAATCCCTGTTATTAGGTTGCTGAAATCCTCTGTCACTACCCCATAGGTCTGAGCTAACTGCGCGGTTTTGCATGACAAATAGACAATCTGCGATTTCGGATTGAAGTTACCAAGTATTCTTGTAAGCTTTTTGACCGTATCCCTTTTCACCTCTTCGCGTTCGTTGTCCTCAACCAAATCCCATTTGTTGCAGACAAACAACGTACAGGCAGCTGATAGTGACAAATCCAAGTTGGCACTTTTCCTCAGATCTTGAGCGCACGTGAGTAGCTTTCCTAACTTTTAAGACAAAAGGAAAATCAAATAAGACCTAAGAAAATTGACACAGCATGACAAACTCTATATTGAACTTTTAGTAAGATACTTCGTACACCTATGCGTGGCAAATATGGTCTGACAAGAAATGTTTCAACTATCCTGCGCTCCCAAATATAGAGCCAATTGCTGATAGGATATTTCGGAAAATATCTTTGTTTACGCTATAGAAACAGTAGCCTCTATTCGGTGCAAAAATATGCGCGGATATTTGTCCGCGGACGAACAGTTTTCCGAGAGCGAAATTCGAGGAAAATTGTAAACTTCGAGGAACAGATAATGTCCAAGGAGAAACAAAAGTGCATATTTTGGCGCATAATAGAGGCTACTGTGTTTATTATCCTTCAATATTTTGCAAAGAGCGTGGAAAAAATTTTATGAACAGCTTACTGTATGAAGTGTGGGACGTTTTCTTTTGAGTGTTCTCTAGTACGACTTAATGAACAAAAAAAAGTTCTTTCTTCTCTGACAACCACAAAACCCTCTCTCGTCTCCAATTTAATATGAAACGAAGACTTACCGTAGCGAAGTAAGTTTGAAAATTGGGGGATATTGCTTGGATGTTTTAGTTGGAGATTAATCGATCACGTGGTGTGTTTAGACCAATCGGGCGCAAGGCAAGATATTTGATGAATCATAATAGCGACTATTCCCAAGTACATCGTGTTTTGTATGGTGACCCTTCCCTTTCCTCCTAAGTAGTATTTGGTGATTTTTGTGAAAAATGTGTATTTGCAAAGCATCAGAAAACAATCACCAAATTGTGTTGCTAGTTTTGATGCTATATAAAGTGAGCGAACCGAGGAGCCGCACAGTGTCTAGCGACACATGCTTGTCTAAAATCTATCTTGAAAATATGAGCGGTTAGGATGTCATATTCCTCCGGAAAAAAAAAAGACTAATCAGTTTGAATTGACGTTGACTAAGTATGATATTAAAGTGTTAATAAAATATAGAACATTTGTAATGTGTTGGTCCTGCTTTGGGTCTGCATTAGTATAATCAAGTGGGAAAGAAGCGTCTCGCCGCTCATATGAGCATAGTAACGACCATTTCTGCTTCTCTTTGACATTTTAAAACAGAGCTCTAAGCTAAAACTGAGACTTAGGGCAACTTTTATTTCTAAGGAATCACTGAAGCAATGATGAAAACAGTCCTATGGCATAATCCTTAGGTATCATTCTCCTGTGGATGAGAAGCCCACTTTTACTGAACCTCTTCTTATTGATTATACTGATTATTAATGTTAATAGGACCGAAGCTTTGTTTCTTAATCACGAATAAGATGTTAATCACGAATGAGATGTTAATCACGAGTAATATATAGATTTAGCCAAGCCTAAAAGCGGAGCTCTTATTAGTTTATTTTCCAGCCCTACGTTACACTGAATAAAAACCGTAATAAAACTATCTACTGGCAAGTATCTGTAATAACACTATCTACTGGCAAGTCTTTGTATTATATTTCAACCCAACCATTTCCTCAACATATAAACACTTTTACAAAGTAATTAGTCAGGGAAATGGAAAACTTGCGGCATATACACCATGTTTGAAATGCCATGACCATAGTAAGCTAACAGGATTGAGGAGGATGTATGTGGGAATAGGCCCTCTTGTCTGTATCAATAATTTGCTAATCACTCCTGTTGGCAATGTTTTGATGAGGTTGGGCTAGCAAGGCAAAGGAACTGAGGATTTTAGTAGGCAGTGACTTTTTGACAAATCTGGAAACTATCATCATGAAAGCCATACTTGTTCCCGGTAACTCATTCTTATTCTAATAAACTAGTTTTGAGAAGGATACAATATTTTATAACAAAAACTCGATGCATAGGTTGTGCAAAAACCTTTAATTTGACTATACTCTTATAGCCAATACCAGTCCCTTCAAGTGGTAAAATGTTAGGAGGTTCAGACCAAAAATAGTCTGTCATACATCTGCAAGATTTGATGTAATTATTTTCAATACAAGAATATTAACTGATACTAGGAGATCTAATAATATTAAAAAAATTAATAAAATTTGGTTGAAAAATTAGAATTCAGCACAGGCTGGATAAACAAGGTTCCTAGAAAAAGAAATGTGTACTAATGAAAAAGCTAAGTAAACTTTTTTTACAAACACCTGCCTGTACCTATATGGCATGTAGTAAATTCTTTTGAAGTAGTCCCATTACACTGTCCAATTACAAGCGTGACGCGTACACTGTCCTATTAGTGCTCAAATCGGGTGATAACTAATCACGTTCGAGAATGCTATTATAGTTTTGATTAGATTTGTAATACCTAGTGTTCCTTTTCCTTACCCTGTCGGGCTGAATTCCTCCAGCATTGGATGTACAGAGAACGTACATGAAACAAAAGGCCCGCGGCAGGTAGTTGAGAACAAAACTACTCATGACATCGCTTTCTCCTACACCAGGGCTGTCAACGATCATTACATTCTCCTGAAATTGAAACATGAATCCGTAATGAGATTCGCAGTCCTATTACTTTTTACAAGTTCCGTGGGTTATTTTTATAGATGAGTTCATTGAAATATTATTTACCATGACCAGCATTTCTCAAAAATTTTTTTAAACCATTCTTCATGGTTAGCCATTAACTCTCGCACCTTCATTTTAATGCACTGTAACCAAAGAAACCATGGAATTTGGAACAAGCATTTATTATTCCTTTCACTGAAATTATCTTCGCCTCACACACCGCTAAAGTTTTTCAGAAATAAGCTGTTTTAATCTTTATAGTCTAACTCTATAATTTATTCCATAGAGCTACGTGCAGAGGTTTACTGTTGATCCTGAATTTTTTTATTCCGAAATTTGGTCGCAACTTTTTCGCTTCATCTATCAACTTCGTGAGTACCTTAAACAAAGGGTGTGGAAAGAACAGTTCAATTTTCTCGTAAGGTGTTTTCTCTCGATCTTCTTTGACGTACACAAACTTCTCGATTTGTTCTTTGTAGGTTTTACTTCCATCATTCAATTCGTGGAATGCTGGTTCAGGAGTTTTTGTTCCATTAGGCTTGTAGTGTACACCGACCATCGGCTTTTCTCCATATTTCAGCTCGCAAATTGTGGACGTGGTGCTTAGTGTTCTAGAGGGAAGAAGGTCTTCTCCCAAGATGAGATTAATTACACTGCTTTTTCCAGCGCTAGTCTCACCTAGTCAAGAGAGGAATCATAAAATAAAAGGCAATGACCAAGCATAATCGAAGCTTGGAAAGCGTTAAAGCAAGATCAAAAAACACTACCTGTTAGCAAGATTTAATTCATCTTGAACTGGCTTATAAAATTAGTGACTAAGTGCGAGAGCATGATACCAAAAACAAACAGAGGCCCAACCACCTTAGAAGTTTGTGGATATTGCCCTCTTTTATATATAACAATTTAGGCTAAATAATATTGTCTGTTAACAGTTACGGTAATGCAAAGGAATGTTAATTAATATAAGATGCTGATGGCGTTTTTGTTGCTTCTCGAAATGATACCTCGTCCATAACGATTGTGACTGCATCCCAAGTCTAAGCGAACATGAAACTCTTTTACTGATGACAGCAAAACACACCTGCAACAAGAACAACGTACTGATCACTTGGTTCAACATTCTGTTTTCTCTCTTGCAAAGATTTATTTAGGTCTTCGAAGCTCTTTTCAAGTGTTTCCAAAAATTCCGCCTCAAACTGACCCATAAACTGCTCAGTTCTTTTATAAAGATCGAGCAACTTTCTGCGTTTGTCAGCGTCCGATTTCCCAGCGTTGGAGATAACTTCGTGTGTCTGCAAGTAAAAAGATCTCAATCAAAATTGTTGAAGGTAGTTAGCACTAAATACATTTGATCCAAGTGAACACAGGTAGCGTTGCTAAACGTTTTTTCCCCTATTAGAGGCCTTTCCGGTTCACGACTGGTAGCAGCGCTGATTTTGAACACCTCCAGATCTTCAATCTTGTAAATCAGCGATGAATATTGCATTTTTGACGAGTTTTTTTTTTCGAGGAACCCATTGGATATACTTAGCTGTTGTTTAAAGCTTTAAACAGTAGTCACTCTTTTTATATATTGAAACTAGCCGGGCTACCATTCTGCGAGTGAGCACCAATCCCCCTTGATCCGCAAGCGATTCCTCTAAATATTGTACAGACTGTCAAAATTCCGTGTCGAAAATATTACTTCGACCACACTGACAAGTTTGAAAAAAATTAATATTTAGGGACAAAACCCTTATGGGGAGAGGGGATGCCATTTTCGATTAGCAAATTGTGCATTTGTATGAATATTCTTTCGAAGGATACGGAGACTTCAGAGCTTCAAAAAAGGACTGAAATCGTCACTATTACTGCAAGCCAATAGGTCCTAATTTTTGAATAAAAATGAAAATGAAGCCATCGATCTATAGTCTGGAGAACCAAACGAAACATGTACTGGGTATAGCGGTATTGATACATTCCTGCGTTGCCTCATTCTTGATCACGCATTTCAACCATTCTAAATATTATGCAAGAATAACAATGGATAAATTTGCTTTAAAGCAGCAAAACAAGCGAAACAATGTGTACTCCGACAGCTTAGATTTACATATAGTCGGATAATTTATCATATTCCGCATAAATATCAGGGATATCTGAACTGAAAAAGTGTTACTGTGATTGCATACCTCTCCAATCTTTCGCGACGAAGTCTCCTCCAACCCTTTTAAATGCTCACGAAGTTTGTTCTTCACCTCATTTAACGAATCTAAGCCTTTTGTTGAAAGACCAAAAGATTTAACTAATTCGCAAGCTTCTTGTATATCGTCCATGGTATCCACTTTCTCCAGCCCCGTAGACATCATGCGTTTTTGACAAAATTCTCGAGAAGTCACGTCAACAGTAGAGTATTTTTTCAAATGGCGTCAAATAATACCCAATGCAAGGTTGCTTCTTTTAAAAGCACTCGTAATGTTGCATTCCTCAAATCCTAGTTATCCATTTACCAGCCTATAGAGATGCTCAACGGTTGATTCAAAGTCGCTGTGCCACAGACAAATCCTATTCATGCGCCACAAAACTCGGAAGGTAAAAAACAAGACAGGATTTTCTCCTGTGCACGATCACTTGATCTCTTAACAGACCATAATACTCTTCTCAGACGGTTGGCTCTCTGAAATTCAATGGTGAATCCATATTAAGCATCACATAAAACGCTTAGAAAGTGCCTGTACGAAGTATTTATGAAATAAGTTCAACAGGCAAAACAATTCAGTTTGCAAAGAACGAAATACACGTACCGCGTCACGGTCGTTTAAAAGAATCAATTGTTAGCATGATTCATCAGACTACAGCCGTCTCGTAAGTATCATTTCCACATATTAAACAGTTAACTCGACTAAGCTGTATCTCACCTTATTTTGCTTCTGGGGGTAATGGAAAAGGTTTAAATGCAAAGATCATTGTTCCTTGCCCAAAGAAATACAAAATAAGACATTTCAGGTTTAACTAATTCTGAGAAAATTGCGATGGTTTTTCTGGGAATAAGGGAAAGTCCCTGTCATTACACATTTGTCACAGACAGGTAAACTGCTTTGTAAGTCTCTATTTAATCTCTCTCATTTGTGGTTTCTTTGCAAATAGTTCTATTCCAATATGTATCAGTATTTCAAAACGCTGATAAATTGATTGGCGCGATGTGATCCCACTTCAATCTGTAATGTAAGAGCCAAAATCAGATAGTTCTCGCGTTTACGACGAGTAAAGATTGTTTGTATGTCACGGTTGAAAGACATGCCTGTCATCACCACGAGCTGCCAGCCAATGAAATGATAAAATGTGCGACACTTATAGCAATCAGAAGCGATTTCCTAGAAAACAAAATCATCGCAAAAATGTTATCTATCTTGGCTTTTCCGTCCATGTTTATAAGAGAATTCTAAAAAACTTTCGGACGTGAGCGGTTTTCAACAAGGGATTCATGGTTGACTCACGCTAAATAGCTTTGGAATGTTTGACTTCTATAAATAAAGAAAGAGCATCTGTTTTTGTTGAGGTATAGTTCTGTTAGAGGCCGACTGATTCAACGTCAATATTAGACTTTGATTATTCTTGAAATTAGCCGGGGATTGGTAGTTTAGAAGAGCAAAGCGGTTGATAACGCTAGTATTTTCGCCGAAGATTTCTATTATATCAGGTTCAAGAGCGACTTCACTGCTTCAAATTAAAGGTCGCTTTGTATTAAATGTAAACATGACATGACACTTTGATTACCGTGAGTCATCACATGATAATTCTAGGAAAGTAAGCCTTCCAAACAATCCCAAAAATTAAAAAATTCATTCTCTACTGGGCGCCGTATATTCAATTTCCCACAGTTTCTTTTGGAAGAAAAAATGGAAGCCATCAGACAAAGATTGAATGAGGCAGATGACATAGCCGAGGTTATCAATATAGTGCAGAATTTGAGCATTCCAACTACCGGATGCCAAAACATCGAAGAAAGAAGAAAAGGATGCTCGCTCATCTAAGCTCTCGAAAGATAACCGCTCGGCCTGCAATGAGGTAAGACTACCAGGGAAATAATTTAATTTTACAAACTTTTACTTGGCAGTAAGTATCCTTTAATGCTATTCCTTTCAGTTGTGCCTTTCGATAGCGAGTCGATGAATTTTTAGACTAAACTTGTCATCACATCGCTGTAGCTTATCGACGTGGCATCGTAAAACAAATGGCTCAGAATCTATGAGGCTTTCATGTATCATATATCGTTACTATCTAAGATGTCTTGCAGTAACAGATTTTTATTATTATTACGCGATTAAAACTACTGCAAAGATTTCAAGGAAACATAGAAACGCAACTTGATCCTTAAATTCAGCTCTATAATTTCAGGTCTGTTCGGGTACTGATCAATGCATCAATCGACCCAACATAATACAGCAGAACAGCTGCAGATCGCTCGCTTGTAAATTTGTTAATTCTTAGCGTTATTAAGTTATTTTCTCAAACTGGCTCCGAACTTTTTACTTAGAAACACCTAAAGACCATTATTCTCTATATTGTTTTTATTCTGTGTCATGGCTCAATGGTTCGGCCGCTTGCCATTGCTACAATGGCCTTGCTGCCAAAGTAGTTGGGCTTCTGCTTTTAAGAAATTGCTTGAAGCTTTTAAACTCACTGTCACGAGTAATCGAGCATTTGTACTCTTTCTTGGTCAGTTATCGGTCGTAGACAGTACTATCAAGCTTGCCATACGAAAAATATGATTAACTATGGCAATATCATGACAGAATCATGTGGCAAAAGACCTCATAGTCATTTGGCAGACAGTTCACCGAAGGAAATTGAAATTAGTTAGGCTCAGCTTTCTATTTTGTTCTGATCGGTGAATTCACAACAGCAGGCAGACAGTAAGGTCTCGAACACAAAATGAAGTAATTACTTCAGTCCTTTCGACCTCAAAATTTAATTGTAATTCATCTGGCTCACGGTGTCTGCCATTTGTTTCTTGCAAGGTTACTTGAGAATTAAACTAACAATAATGAAACCTTATGACTTTTTTTTTTCCTTTCTACTTGAAAACTATATTAACGATATATCCAGATAAAGAAAATAGGTGGCTTTGATGAAATGTCATGTCATTCGGTGGAACTAAGCTGTAGGTGGCAGTGAGAGAAAATGAAAATAATTTCCTCCTGGCACAAACAAACTCTTTAGTTGTAGTGTATATGAGGTCTGACAGTAATAATTTATGCATCTCAGCCACTTAACAACAGGTGAGTTCTTGCTTAATGGACGTTCAAGCATCTCTTTAACGTTTTTATACTCTAAATTATGCATGCATAGTTAGTATATGTGGTGAACTGTACTCGATCTCTAACCGAGGGTCGGCGTAGCTGCATTTGGTCCGGAAATACGTTCTTATTTTCCCTGTGGCTTTTTTGGGTTTTTCGTAACAGGCGGGTGCTCGTTTGCCTTGTCTTAGTGTTGTAACTAAGTTTCGATCGCCCTTGTTATATAAAGCTACTTACTTGAGCTTTTATTTCTGCAATGACACGGACGGCAGTAAACACTCAGTTCGACCTGCACACTCATACATTTGTCGTTTTTCAGTTGTGAATAGGAATATAGAACGTAACTGATACTTTACCAACTTAAACTCGGCGCTGCATTTTTAACAAGCAAAAAATCAACTTTCTTGAATTAAGTGTAAATTGCCCAGCGGTAATATCAGCTTTTTTCTCTTCTAGCCTAAATGTTACAATTAGTCTAAATAAACTCATTTACTTCTTTAATCCATTCAATATTTACGCATGTTTCAGGCCTTTTAGGTGATTGATTAGAGGCACAATCAATGGACAAGAAAAAGTCGTTAGCCCGTCTTGATTATTACGCTGAGGTGGAGAGGGAAATACAGCTTTCATCAAAGCCACCTATTTTCTTGACGCTACCTTCCTTGATTTGCTGAACACAAGCGAGGGCGACGTCCTTTCAAAAGTCAAGACAAGAATGAAAAGAATAGACGACAGAGATTATGTTGTTTTAATAGCAGGTGAATATGTTGAATATAATACCTTGCCCAAACCACTGGAGTGCTTTGATCAGTCATGATCATGCTAAGCACAAAGAAACCCGGTGACAAAGAGGAGTGTCAAAAACCTACTTGGCTAGGATGTTTCCCAATTAATTTCATTTTGTCTTAACAAAACTGTCAGCTACGATCTATTGAATTCTTAAGCCTTAGAGTTTACCCTATGTAGTGAGGATTTGACCTTTAAAACCGAAAAAAATTACGTTGAATCACTTGAACTCGAGTTTATGGGAAGAATACTTTATGCATGGCAATTGTATTTCTCTTATGGTAAAATTTCAAACTTATATTGATTGTTTAAGGAAGAACTTGAGATTTAAGATTTGAGCAATGATCATTTTGCATTTTACTTACGCCTAGGAGAGACCAGTGCAGGCAAAAGCAGCATATTGACCCTAATTCTTGGTGAAGAGCTTTTGCCATTCCACAGTTCTGAGTACAGCATCTACAATGTGTGAATTGAAATATGGAAGAGAGGAAAGGGTAAAGATACACTATAACGAAGAAGGAAAGGCTCCCGAGATATAGTATCTCAAAGAATCCTCGCCTTACTTAGATCAAATATCAGAATTTGTTCATGTCAAGTCAGCAAGTTTAAGAGAAAAGACATCAAACTAACTTGGTCTAACAGATTATTACAGGTTAGATACTCCGACGATCATGCCTCAAACCATGCTTTTATAAATATGATGCAAGGTGGCAACTTAATTTCACGAACCCTTTGGGGGTTTTAACGCCGAGTTGTAAGGAGAATTACATGGAGAAAATAAACTTACTTACTCTGTTTCCACACTAGGATGGTTTTGTGATCTTTGACAGCCCTGAAGTCGGGGAGTCAGATATTATGGACGACATTGTTGTGAACTACTTACCAAATGCCTTTGCTTTCATCTATGTCATCAAAAGCAGCAATGCCGGCGGAGTTCAGAGTTCGGAGTTGGGTGAGTAATAATTGATACCTTCTGAAATGACTACTTGCAAATATTTTCAACTCCTAATCAGTGCTCGATCAATTTATTAAACAACAATTTTTGTAGATAGCTCAGGGAGCCCAAAAAGCTATCATTGAAGCCCTATTTTTTAATAGAATCGTTTTATATAGTTTGTTTCCTCATTTGTTAGCTTGTTCAATTTCTGCATAAAACGGGGAAACTCACGACTGAACAGCAAATGGAATTCTGACAAAACTGCACTTTGCCCTTTTGCAGCAAGTGGGACACACTACCAACCCAAGAGGGAAATGCGGTCATGGCAAACATAATCAACGAGTTGAGTCTGTGTTTGCCAGATGTCGACATAAATTCTCAAATTATCCGCCTTTCAACTTCTGAAGCTCTTGCGGCCGAGAAACATGGAGTCATGAATTCAGAATTTGCCTCACTTACAAAGTAGATTGGCTGTTTGGTTTCAAAAAGCATGGGAACAAGACTTGAACAACATTGGCGGTTATTTAGATCATTTCTGAATGTATGTTAATCACGAAGCTACAACTGTCTGGGCAAAAAACACCTCGTTCAGTCATGACCTGTTATCAAGATTTCTCTCTTTCCAACAAAAATAACTGCTATAGACGAAAGTAATCATGTAAACTTACATTTCTTCCTGTTTGCTTAAACCCTCCTCTCAACCGACCTGCTATGTCGCTTGCAGTAATTAAAGCTAAAGAACTTTATGCAAAAGAAGCCATATCCGAGGTGAAGTAATAGATAGATAGAGACCTACCCTTTTGAATTTCCATAAAAAAAGAAAATGATAGAATCTTGCAATATTCCTTGGATGACGTTATGCCTCTCCACCAGAGCAGCTATTCTCCACCCATCTCTGACAAATATATATGGAATATATGGATGAACGGCTACCTTGGAAAAAAAACCAGGAGCATATTCAAACTTTTCTTTGAGAAATCGGGGAAAAATGTGTACCCGTGGTAAAGAATTAGTAAACATCCATCTTCCTTGTGCGTTTAACGGGTAACTAAATATTTGGTTCACTTTAGCTGGAAATTTACGAACACCTGCTTGGAAAACCCAAAGAATCCAGTTGTGGTCACTAAGAGATTAAAGAATAACTTCAGACTAAATAATGAGATGGTTATGATTCACAAAAATTAAGTCCTTTGTAGTCTTTGAATTCCCAGTGACACGAACAGGCTTAGAAACTATTTGGCTGAGATCGTATCTAGATGTATTCCTGAAGTTTGCGTGTTGTTGTTTGTGGTGTTACAATCAACGCTAAATTTTCCTAGTAAAATCAGTTTCTAGCGTTCGAGGTTACAGTTTGAGCAACCTTCATCCATCTCAGTTATAAATTAATCTAAGTTTTGGTTCCCTGGTTTGTAAATACAACCAGTAAACATTGGTTTAAAATGATTCCTCTTAATTTCAACACTAATAACAAAGCTACAACTCCACGTCGCGCCTCATTTCCCGGAATTGCGTCGCGTCCTAGTCCAAAATGTTAACAGGATTAACCTCACCTACATACACGGAATATAAAAGTCCAAGCCAAATTCAAGACTCTAGCATTTATAAACTTAGCTTTAAAATTTTCGTGCTAAGGTTTTGAGTACGATTTGTTTTACTGAATTGATTTATTTTGAATTTGTTGCCATTGATTTGGTAGCAAGAGTGCGAGAGAGTTCAGATAAGTTGCTCGCTGTCAGGCACGTTTGTCACACTAATCATATAACGTCTGGAACTGGATGAGAAATACATCTCCAAATTTACTTTTTTCTGCTCTGGGAAGAATAAAACTTCTACAAGCAAAAAGAAATAAAGAGATGAATAAACGAATCTAAAGATAAAGATATATTAACCACTAAAAAAAACCTTAACTTTCTCAGAAGTGAGACCTCGTGCTTTGTTTACACTTGGCAATAAACTGTACTCATGCATAAACGATTAACAATAACATAAGCATCCGTTTATGAAATACTCCCCACGATCAACTGAAGCTCTTCAAGTCTTTTTCGCCTCTTCGATGTGTTCCCAGCTAGTGAAAACTCGATACTATGGCTTGTGGCTCAACGAAAACTATCTATGAAATCAATGATCTGTATGGAATGTTTAAAATCATGAAGGCCCTTAATATTTCATCGAAAGGGTTAAAACCGTTAGAAGAGTTGAAAACTCAGGTTATCACTGCATTAAACCAGTCTCAAACTAAGCCAAAGTGGGCCGCAGGTCAGGTAAGCATTCTTTTGAACTTCTATGGTTAAAAAGGCCATTTTGCTTTCGGGGAGTGATTTGAAATAGCTTTTCGTCAAGATATGCTTAACCAACAACGAATGTAAACGCAACGACTCGTTTTACTTGTAATGGTTCGTACTCCACAGCTCAGACCTTCATCGTGGAAACTATCTGCCCGAGTAGTTAGAAAAGGGCGATTCTGGCACATTTTAAAAACAACCTTGATTTCAAGGCAACTCATGAATTTTAACATTGATTATATGTCAACCTTCAAATCAACTTTGATTATAAAAAACAGTTTTTGCACATTTTGAAAACAACATTGATTTCAAGGCAACTTGAGTTTTTCACAGGTGAACTATAATCATAATGTGTCTCTAGTGACTTATGAGTGATTCTAATCTTTTTTTTTAAATCCTTCTTTAATCTGCTTCTTAATGGTGTCAACATCAACTTCGTTTTCTTTTCTCCTAAGCTGGTTTTTGAATGAATAATACTGTTCGATCTCACGCAAAATCAAGTCCAACTCAACATCAGAGATTCATCCATCTTACACTGCATTTGAAGACAAACTACTGATCGCAAGGTGTTTTGCCCCACCGATTGAAATTGTTTTCTGATGCTTCAATTCGATTTTTTTTTTCTATAATCTTCCCGAATTGTAATATTATCCTCCGGTATTGTTGGATAAAGTTTTGGAGCGCTTGGCTCAAGGCTTGGGCCATGAGGCACTTCGTTCCCAAGAACCTCATGCTAAGGGTCGCGAAGCGTCCCAATCTGCTCTTGCCCCGAAGGGCTTAGCAAAATATTTTCAGCAGACATTTTAGAAATGGTATCTCTAAATCAAACCTCACTGGCATACCATTGAAATTAATGATCTCCTTATTCTGACGAGATACGAAATTCGTATGGATGTGATATCCTTCCTTCGTGATATTTTTCGTAACATAGGATACGGTGGGTTCCCCATTAAATAGGTTTTCATCCTTGTCCAAAAGATCACAGTAGAAAAGGTTAGTGTTGAGAGAAGTAAATCGACCAGTGAGATTTCTCTCTTGCAAACGCTGATCAATCCCGAGGAGAAAATAAATATCTCTATCAAGTTTAAAATTCTTTTTGTAGGGATTAAGGATTACCATTCCTGCCATTAAATGATTCATTGTGACTTTAAATCCTCTGCCTTCACCTGTTATTTTCCTGTGGGCTTTCACAGGGCTCTCAAGAGTGTATTTGCTTGAAAGAATTGTTTCAACACTTGCATTGCTTTGTCTGTCGAAGATCGATATATCTCTCTTTGGTTTCAAATTATACCATGAGTTATAGAGATAAAGAGTCAAAATTCTGAATAGTTTGATTAACCGAGAAGTTCGGAGCGAACCGTGATCATTCGAATTTGCCAAAATTATCAATAAAATCATTTTGGTGAAAAAAGCAATAAAAATTGTTTAACTCTTCGAGTTTCTATCCCTTGGGACTTGCGTGACTAAGATCAGATGAAGCGAGGAAAATTGCAGATTAAGCATGGACAAAAGCCGGGAATGATTTCAAAGCACGCGTACGATATCCAAATGCAGACCTGAGCAAGTTCAGTGCGCAAATGTCGTTCAATTATAAAAGATTGGCAACAGCTGAAATTTGCTTTAGTTGATCAGATACAGTTCAGTCGAGGGTCTGAGGATCAGACAGGAGAATAATAGGATAGTGATATGTAGAAGGAACTTGGAATTGGAGGTTTCCACATTGAAATCACCCTGAGCCTTAGGCCGAGCCCGTTGGGGTTAAATCAAGGCCTGATCAATTCAAAGGTTTACTTCCAACACCTTTAAACAATATACCTTCAACTGTTTTTCGTTTTTGAACGATAAAAGGCGATTTTCAGCTTGCAGTCTGATGCTATGAAATCAAGACAGGAAGAAACTAATGCTGATAAATTTTTGGCCAAGAAGGAAACTTTAAAAAAAAGTTGAAGCTTCTCGAGTTTGTGATTGTTACCCTTGCCTTTGCCCTAACCTTGCAACTAGGTTGCGGTTAATTTTAGAAGATCAACTACTATAAGCAAAACCTCCTGCAAAATCCCTTCATCCTTTGCGCGATCACTAATTTTTTTTTCAGCACAGAGAGTAATAGTAAGAAAGAATATAATTTCTGAGCTCAGGCGTGGAACATATAAAGGTGGGGTGATACGATTTTTTAACGCTCACATCGAAGTCACCTAAAAGGACTCAAACCCAAAAGACGTTGCGATTTCGCACGGCTCGGACGCTCTATCACCAACCCACAGAGGACTAGAGAAGAGGGTAGGAAATATTAAGTGCTTTAAAGAAGTTCAGGAGATATGGATGGAGGAAAGAGAATAGCAGAATTTCCCGTTGTCATGCTTCGTGATAAACAACTCAGATTATGCTCTCAAGTAAATGATTCATAATGAGACACTAACGGTTTTACGTAATAAAGTTTTTGTCTGGATCAAATGAAATACTGGCTAATCCTAATCCTTTGTCTTCTTAGCTTTCACGAATCTTTTTTTAACAGGGATCTTCGTCAGTTTCACACTAGAGCTCGAAATCTCCCCAGGAGACGAATATTGTTCCTCTTAGTTTAAGGGAGATACCATTTCCCTCTTGAAGGCATTACACTGATCTGCAATAACATTTTTGCAGGTATCTCGAACGGCACGTTAAAACACTTTACTGTAAACTGTCGTTTCGGGCTTTTGCTTTTCATCAAAGGGAATGATAACGGTCAGCAATGCTCCATTGACGCACAGGGTGAAAGAGTGTTTATTTTTGGAGTAAGTAGTTCCGTTACATAACGCATTTTCAGTTGTTTATCACGTGGGCTGCTTCAACAGGATATTGCAGGAGTTTTTTCTGATTGAAATCAAACAATGATTTCTTGTAATAATAAAATCCGTCAGGCAAAAGACGCGGCTTTGATTCGACATCACGAGGAATTTAAACATTTCGAATGGGCTTGAAAACAATCGAGCAGATAAAGGGAAGGTCTTTCTCGAGCACCTGGACAGGATTAGAGACTTTCTTTGCTAGGAAAAAGCAATTATGAATTCCAATTTACAGCCAGGTTTGATGCATATTTTTGAGATATCCATCGTATTTGATAAAACTTTGTGATGAAAATTTTAAAATCGTGTTCTACTTTGACAAGTTTGAATTCAACGTCGGAGATTCTTTCAAATCTTTCATTTTCATGGAGAGGGCATTGCTTCTAAACACTATGGAGTTTTTCCACGCGAAATTTTGTCAGGCGATTTTGATCTGCAATTTATAAGGCATCATCACATACTGGGTAAAATCACTTGAACCAACGTTGCAACACTCGCTGTATATTTATTACTCAAAATATCTTTTCATACCAAGTCGAGGCACAATTACGCTCACTGAGCTGATTGAGCTATTTAACCTAACCTCTTAAACCTCGCTGTAAAATTTATAGAACATAACTCATTTGTTTTCCATACTGGGAATAATGACATACTTTCTAAGAGCTAAGTGAATGTATGTGGAGTACTAGTAAGGTGACTGAGTAATGAATTAAACTACAATGAATATTTATGTCTGCATTTAGCTACACATTTTGATGTATACAACATCCCTAGGATGAGGATTTGTTACAAATTATCCTCGTCTTTCATTAATACTTGTTCTCTGCGTAACTTAAGATATTACGTCTTTAAAAAAAAAGTAGAGATCCGACGTTTGATTTGATTTTGCTATTCAACTTTTCAAATTTAAGCTACATAAACTAAGACTACCAGTTAGTATCACGGGCATTTTTTCCTATACGGTTTCTTGTTTTGATAAGGAATAAGAAACTGATCAGAACCATATTTTTATTCAAGCTGTCGGCAATCGGTGGCCATATTTCAATGTGATGGCGGCAGCATCGCATACTAATTAGCAATAACTTTCACCGATTTCATTTCACCTCAAGAGACGGTCTAAAACTACGACACACTTTTTATATTCTAATTTTTCTAGATTTTGGCTCAGCAGAGCTCTGAAACCGTCCATTGTCAGCTTTACTAGGTGGTATATTGCCTATCTAACAAGTTATCTTGTTCCTTCCGAATTTCGAGTGTTAGATAACGAGGAACACAAATTTTGTTGCGTAAAGGAACCGGACAATGAAACTTCCATTGGGCGAAACCTAACGAACTTTGGGCATGGAAAAATGACAAGCACTGATTTGCAGTAGACTAATTCTATGATAAACGAGTTTATGGAAGGAATTTTCCTTTGTTTTCCTAAAGAAAATTGGGCACGAACTTGAAATTCTCCTGTTGCTGTAACTTTTAGGTCTTCATGCAACTAACTTCGGTCTTTCGACCGCTACAAAGATTTCTCACCATATGAACCTGCACTATGCTACCTACCATGCCAATGCCCGAAGGAACTTTGGGCATGAAAAAATGACAAGCACGCCTTGGCATTTGGGGACACCACATGGCGTAGTAAACCAAACTGATTTGCAATAGACTAATTCTATGATAAACAAGTTTATGGAAGGAATCTTCCTTTGTTTTCCTAAAGAAAACTGGGCTCGAACGTGAAATTCTCCTGTTGCTGTAACTTTAAGTCCTCATGCGACTAACTTCGGTCTTTCGACCGCTACAAAGATTTCTTACCATATGAACCCGCGCTTTGCGACCTACCATATTGTTAAGCTTTATCAGTCCTGCCTCTGAAAATTTGACTCCAAAGAGGACAAAAATGCAGAACATATGCTTAGCGAAAATTGACTGCTCAAGCAGGTTTTAAGACTGCTCTTGGCCCTCATGTTGTCTTCTTCTTACCATTATCAATATCTTCGTTTTTATAGAAAACATTAGCATAAACACGTGCTGTTTATTCTTCTCATCGTTATAGACGGCAAGCCTCAACTAAAATATAGTGAAACAGCAACGGATGAGTCTCAAGATGATTATAGTGCTAGCTTTGTTTTTTTACTTTCAAGATGGTTTCGGTGGTGGTGTCTATCGCACTGGTTGTGTTTTCCTTTAAGCAGACTCCAACCTACGTAATCTGTTCCAGCTTTCCTCAGCAGTTAATCGGGCACTTGGTTCACCTTCCCAGCATGTTTCCATGACTTTTGTCCAAACTTGCCATGGACGGTCTTTACCCTCTAAATGTGTTGGGCGGAGTCCCCTCTTTAGCCTTTGTAAGTGCTGTGAATGACTGGTGATCGAGCTTTGAAAAGCTTTCTCACAGAACCACAATTCCCAAAGCAAAATACTGAAGCTAAACATATCAGACTTACTGTCGTAGTTTCGACACTTACTTTCCAACACTTCAGGTGCTAGATAACGGGTGTTATCTTCTATGATATCTTTATTCACTCTAAATGAACCGCTGCCGATGCCTTTGAGCTTCACGTTTTCGTCTTGGGTAAGCTGAAATTTTAGATGTAATGAGTAAGGTTTTTCCATCTTTAAATTATTGGTTGTGGCTATAATTGGAATTGTGTGTGCGATTTTAGCACTGGTGTACTTGTAAAGTTGTCGTACGCAAGCTGGATGATTGCTGATTTAAATTTCGACAAAGGAGAACTGTCAGGTAGACTACAGTAGATTTTGCTTTCTTCATGCTCAAAAGGGTTCGTAATCCATTTGCATGGCATTCGATTACGAGGAAATTCCGCTGATTCCAGTCAAGAAGAGGCTTTCCTACTCGATGCGAGACACGCAAGGATTCTTTAAAGTAAGAGTTTACGACTTTTTACTTCTGCAACATTAGCAATAATAGCAATACCCTCTTTACTATCTCGCCAATATATTGATGATATTCCTATCTTATGCAGTTCAACCGCAACTTAGCAGGGGCGAACTTCGCATTCACATTACATAAGAGTTAGTTAAGATAAGATGCTAATGAGAAATACTTGCTTACCAACACATTTTTCAATTTCAAATTCTGATGGGAAAGTTCTTTACTATGGATAAAGCACAAAGCGTCAACGATTTGCACAGCCCAATGTAACACTTTATTCCTCGTACAGAAAGGGGCCTGGTCACGATTAGACAAAATGTATTTCTCGATGGAATCCTTACAGAGCTCCGATACCATCACAACTTTGGTACCCTCTGGTCCTCTGAGAAGATGTGTCCCATAAAACTCCACAATACTTGGATGTCCGCGTATCTCCCTGAATCAGAAAGAAGAGATATAAAATAACTCATTTTATTTATGATTGCAGCTCCTTTTGGTGAGGGGGTGTGGTCACCAGTAGCGAATATCAGAGAAATTGATTAATTTTTCTATGCTACAACTTAATAAGTAATTTCAAATTTGAAAAAAAGAACAAACTGCTTAAACGAACGGCTCAGTAGTATTCAGAGTGTTGGAGGAAGAATATTAACGCTGCTGCGAGAATTTTGAGCATTACCTGTTCTGTTGACTTCAAGATTAAATGGGATGGGAGGATGTGGCCTCAAAAACAACAATTTTTTCGATTTCGTTTAAGACTAGTTGGGCCCAGTAACACAAGTTTGAGTTAAGGCAAAAAAGAGGATTTAATATAAGAGGCTTATTCAACGCATACATCATGGAAGTGCTTTAGTCTGACAAACCTCATAGTCATATCTTCATTCCAAAATTGCCCCACGTTTTCCTTTGAAAGAAGATCTGTGTGAACTCTCAAAGCGACCTTTATTTCCTTTTCTTCCTTAGGGGAAAGTACACCAGAGTAAACTGTGGACAAGCTACCTCTACCGACGATGGACCTGTCATCTTCTGTCCATTTCAAATCTCCGTCAGAAAAGTCGGATCGCCTTATTTCTTTCAAAGCATAGACGATCACTTCTCCCTTCAGTGACTCTAGTTTCTCACCTATAGGCTCATAGGAATTCTGGATGTCAGCCTTACTTCTCGTGTCCGACAGAAGCTGTCGGTACAGTTGCTCGTCACCTTCTATTAATTTAGGAATTTTCTCTTTTATCTGATTTAAAACCTGCACCGAATCTTCAAGTTGTTCTGTTATAAACGGAAGGAGACGGTCTTGGTCCGAGAGAATTTCAAGAGAAGCTGTACATCTCTCAGACATGTGGGTGCATGGGTCGGTCTGGTACTTACTAAGCTTTCTGGAGAAATCCAGCCTCTCCTTCAATTTTGACACAAGTTTACTCAACGGAGAGCGAATTACAACAGATGCTAATCCTTGCCGGAGCCACACAGGAGTTTTACTCGCAATGGGACCGTTTTGAAATCCCTCTTCAGGGATGCTTAGGGGGTTAGCAGTGCATATTTCTTGCTGGAAAACCTCTGCCGTTCCGTTTTCAAAGAGAACTTCGTCTTCTACTCTGCGGATCTCTTCCTCCATGATGTTATACTTCTCACAAAGATTTTTAATAACTGTGTCTTGGGCTTTAGCGAACTCGTGCTCTTCATCCTCCCACTCTTGAACGAACTGATGAATCCGTTTCGAGATGCTCCTTAAGATTTCATCATCCGTTTCTGCCCATGTTGCTTCTGAATCTGGGACCTCGGCAGGAGACCACTCGCAAAATCGGGTTGATGTGCCCGTCGCTTTAAAATAAAAAGCCAACCTTCCCGTAATCTCCCAGATTAATTGCGTTTGGTATTTACCGAGTTCTTTTATGGTTTCATTTTGGGATCTTTTTAATTCTTCCATTCGTTTCTTGATCTCCCTCATTTTCCGATCTTTTTCCAGCCGTGACAAAGTTGTTGATCTGATTGATAGCGTAACTTGACGAGAGACACGAGATAGAAGATCATCGAGCCATCTGTAATCCGAAAAGACAAGTTGTCAAAAGAAAAAAATTAAATATTCAATGAAAAGTAACAATCGTTTCGAATTTGCTGTGAGCGATAGGAGGCCTGTATGATTTCTTTCCAATCGTAGTGCGTGAGTTTCCTTCAAGAACTCTTTTAGGAAAATTTAACACGGCGCGCTTGTTATTGCGGCGTGCAAGACAAGGAAGTTGAATTGGTTCCTCTCATATATTCATGGGTTGAGTCGAACCAAATTTGAATGGTATTGCATGTGATCTTATTAACTGAGCTAACCATTTTAATTGGCCACCGTAGATAGCTTCCTTGATTTGTTTTTGGGAGGTATCCTCTATTGTTTCAAAACCTACCCCTTAAGAGCATGTCCTCAATTCCAATTAAGCCGTCTTTATTTACCTCGTGTAGATGTCCAAGTTATTCTGCATGGAAGACACTAATAAATTGCTTATCCCTCTGATCAGGTCATCAAAGTCGCTTCTTATAACACCGTATTCCTGTGCCAATTGAGCATCTTTGCACGACAGGTAAACAACTTGTAAGTGCGGGTCGAGTCCGCCCAACTTTTTGGTGAGCCTTTTGATTTGTTCCAATTTCACCTCCTCTACTTCATGGGGTTTAATCTCGTCCCATTTGTTGCAAACGAACAAGGCACAACCAGCAAACAGCTTTAAGTCCATCTTCGCTTCTCTCTTGCAGCTCGCAGCATTGGATAGTAACTTTCCCAGCTATTCAAGAAAAAAAAATAGACGAGCAGATGCCTTTCAAGTTATAGAATATAATCAGGACTGATTAAGGAGGAGAAATGTAAGTCAGTCTTCGTAGCCTTTAAATACCTTTTTAATCAAAATTGTAGAGACTTACGGGCGTGATCTATTGACTAACGTTTAAGCATAAATCGAAGGGAGAAGACTTGCTCCTTAACTGATTTTATGAACCCTCTGACGTGCACTGAAGTGGACAGTTGCCTAGATAAAATCTTCTCATAAAATGTAAAAAAAAAGGGGGTAGCATTCACCCCTTTTTGTTTTACGATTACCTACGTAATCTAATTCTTATCAGCATAAATGTACTCTACCAAAGAGAAAAGCGATTTGCAAAAACAGCACCTGGAGACGGGTCATGTAAGGGGAGGGGGAGGAGGATTTTATTGGTGTCACAATAAAATTAACCTGATCCCCCTCTTGTGGTCTATGGATCTGATGTTCCACCATCATTGGTTGCAATTTTCAGTAATCCCGCCTTTATACTCTTTTAGCGACGACTGGTTACCCCTCCGCTCCCCCTTAAAACCCTCCGATGCCTCCAAAATTCTCCGATACCCCTCTCCCCCAAGAAAAAATTAATGACTGGACCCTAATCTCAGTCAACAAACTGTTTCATTGGAAAACTGTGGTATATTACTCTTTTCTTTGTATATGTCATTCGAACTGGAACTGATACTAATCATTTGGTTACAGTAACCAAGGAAGATTAAAGAGCTGCATTAAATGATTTTTAAAATAGCCACTTACTCTGTCTTCCTGAACTCCTCCAGCATTGGTGCTGTTGATGACATAAATAAAGCAGAAGGCATTCGGAAGGTAGTTAAGGACAGCTTCATTCATGGCATTATTATCTCCCACTCCAGGGCTATCAACAATGATGACACGCTCCTAATAAACACAGGTAAAGCCGTCTTAATTAATTAAAAATCACTCCTAGATACAGCACATCGCGGTATCCATTTCGATGCATCAATTAACATATTCTTTCTATTCATGCTATAGTATCGTTTAATTAAAGGGCCTGGAGAGTGTAAGTGTAGTAAGATGTATGGTAGCAAGGATGGTACGAGAAATTTCTTCATTTTGGGAGACCTGGCACAGACAACTGGGTGGTAGAAGATAAAGTAAGTTTAATTTTTTGATTGGCTAATTCCGCACACTTCAGCGGTCTGGATTTTCTCATCTGGACATCGGGTACGGGATACTCCAAGTTTTGCAATTTGCACTTTTCAGCCTTTTCACGAGAGGCTAAAAGATATACATATTGCAACAAGTGACACACACTTGTGGACTCAGACAGAAAAAGTTTTCAGTTGAAAACAAAAGCGCATTTTTTCACCCTGAAGAGGAAAACATACATCATGATAAAGAAAATTATGTTCGTTGTAAAACGCTGAGTATAGTTTTGAATTCTGCCACACATATACACTTTCACTACGTCTTTGCAATTCTCTTGAATTAAGTCTTTTCTACTTAAAGTTGCACCATGGAAACCGAAGGAATTTGATGAGCAAAAAAGTCCTTCATTTGACTACATTTTTCGTTAGAAGAAATACAAGATTTACACATGCCATTTACGCAAACAACTGAACAAACAGACGAGGACGACGGTGCCGTAATTACAGCCCTCAATAACACGGGTTCTTTTTCATAATCTTTTGTTAAGTTGAAGAAAAAACTTCGTTCTAGAGACGGATAAGCGGTTGATTTTTGCCAAGTATGATTTTAGAAATAACTTGTTCGAGAGACAAATTTATTCAAAGGTAACTTTGCAAATAAAATAATGCAATAGATTTTAAAGAAAAAGAATCAACCCTGTCACCTTCTCTCCAACACTGATCAAAAAGAAGAAGCTGTCATATTGATTGACCATGAATCACAAAAATTCAGAAAGAAGAAAATAAGATTTGCAAATTTAGGGCGTACTCAAAAATAACAAACCTGGAACAACGGATGCGGCCAAAACAGCTCGATCTTCTTGTAAGGAGATACTCTCCCACGTTCATTCTTTTCACTCACAAGACTTTTTATCTGCTCCTGGAAGGACTCTTTAGGACCAACTAATTTGTAATACATAGTTTCACGAGAATCGTTAAAATGTATGACAACCTTGGGGGTTTTATCATACTTGAGCTCGAACATTGTCGATGTTGTACCCAAAACGGCACTTGGTAAAATCTCTTCGCCAAGTATTAGGTTGATAACACTACTCTTGCCAGCACTAGTCTCACCTGAAGATTAAAAATTCCGTGGAAACATGAAATGCTTAGAGAAAAGACTTGTTATTCTAATATTTGCCTTTACAAATATATCCATGAAATCCCTCAGTCCTCTAAATTCCTACCTGCAACAAGCACCACATACTGATCCCTTGGCGCAAGACTTCTGATGTTTTCTTCTAGAGCCGTTTTGATATCTCCCAAACTTGTTTCAAGAGGATTCATGAATTCATCATCGAGCTGGTTTAGTATTTCTCTCGTGTCAATGTAAAGACGTAGAAGCTCACTTCGTTTGTGTTCATCAGCTTTACCAGCTTCGGAGATCACTTCAAACGTCTAAAAGGAAAAATTGAAATCAAAACGTCTCGATGTAAAAGACAACGAAATAACACATTTTAAGGTATATTTCCATACGTTTTGCATTTTTTCTTTTCATCTAGATACTAATTGTGATAAATTAATAAACAAATATTAATGATATTGATAATAATAAGTATTTAGATTAAATTCCAACTACAAAACAACTTAATTCCCACGCCTTCTCCTAAGTAGAATATAAGTATAATAAATGAGAAAATAAATTATAAATAATATTGACGATAAAAAATGCTTAAATTTGGTAAAATTTACTTTAAAATGCAACCGAGAAAATAACTTCATGCATTCGTAAGTCTTCTCTTAATAAATCATATATGATTATGACATAGCTAGTAAATTTGTCTAATCAAATTCAATTGCACGAGCGTGCTTCATATTACTATTGTGCACGCTCATGACGTAAGCAATCAAATCTTTGAGAGAAAAAATTTTCCATCGGGTTGAAAATGTTATAAAACAATTGGTTCATACGTCAGCTGTGCGTTCATCGAGATATGAAGCACTTGGGAAGTTTGGAGAGCACTCAAGAAGGTAGAAGCTTGGTGCTCTCCAAACTTCCCGCGTGCTTCACATCTCGATGAACGCACGCTGACGTATGAACCAATTGTTAAACATAGACTGTCAGTAGATACATGTAGGAAATACGTGTGGAAAGAAGAAAACAATAGGAAAAAGCCAGCGTCGAACACTCTGTTCTCGTAGCTGTCAATTCCCTGTTACAACTTAAATGTCTTTGATACATAATGACTGTTATGTCGTTCAGATACAACGCGAAGGTTTGAAACAAAGAAGATGAGACATCCTTTTTTATCTTCATTTAATGCCGTCATTTTGTGATGGAAGGTCATCATACATGGACAGTCCCACATATCACTCGACTTAACTTGCCTTCCTCGATTCCTGACGTTTTTCTTTGATGTGTTTATGAAGTTTTTCCTGTATTTCTTTTATTGTTTCGAAATTTTCTGTTTTCATACCAACAGCAGCTGCAATCTTGCAAAGCTCTCCTAAGTCCCGTACTTTGTCTACTGCTGGTAACTGTCGTGATCCTGAACCAGTAGCTTTAAGATGAAAAAGAAAACAGAGAATGATACTAGACATATATATTATTTTTATCAATAGTTTATGATTGTGAAACCTTCTCTAAGAAGCACCATCTTTTTACTTTGTATTCTTATAATGTTTTAATTTGGGGGCGTGTAAAGTAAAAGTAAAAGCAATATTCGTGCTTTGTAAAATATTAGTGTGTTTCAGGGATCTCTACATGTAGAGCGGATCTTAAAGATTACCAAGAAAAGCGCCAACTGCCAAAATTACAAAATCTGAAGTTCCTGCTATCAATTGTGCAGGAAAAACCCTCTAGCCAGTCTAAATTTAACCGTAAAATGGATGGTGCATCTTTGACTTCTTTGAGCAGAAATTGCTTGAATTTTGCAATTTCTCGGCAATCTTAACACAGAAAATGTTACATAAATGAAAAATGTTTGCAAGAGGGGTACCCTGTATCGACTCAGTTAATTTGAGAATTCGAAAATCAAACGTGTAATACATGTGTTTTAAGGACAATTGGCCTTTATGAATTCACTTGGGGTTAATGTCGCCGTTAACATTCTTTCTGGTGGAGTCGATAGTCCTGCTTCGGGTAAATGTGGATCAGTGCCTAATGTAGATGGCTTACATAGTGCAGGTGCCCTTCTATTAGCTGGGGAGTTACCATTTTGCGCTCTTCCGACGTGAGCGCTCTCTGTTAACTGCGGCGATGTCCCTGAATCATTCTTCTTTTCGACGATGGGATGAAAGTTTTTCATCATGGTCTCTTTGATGGCCTGATGTAAACCGCTGAAACCTTTTTGCATCGCCTGGTGAACATCATCACCAGTCCTTTTAATGGCCTGGTGTACACTATCAAGTCCCACTTGAAGAGCATTTTCAATATTCTTTATTTCCTCTTTGCTTCTTACTTCATTTTCGTACATTTTTTTCAACTCTCTAACTTTACTCTCATCCTCAGGCGTTAGCGGAGCTGTATATAATTTTTCAATCGCTCTTTCCCATGCACTTCTAGTTGAAGGACTAATCGAGCGTGCTAGTCTCAAAAGGGCCTCCCGAATGTCGTTCCATAGCGAATTAAACTCGGTGTCATCCATTTCCATGTCAGAGTAGTCATGGAAAATTTTGTTGCGGTATTGTTTAATTCTTGTCAAATCGGCAGCTTTAGAGTGGTCTGTTGGTGGTGGAAAGGCATCCCACCCAGATGCTGGTGGATTAAGGTTACAAATTGTTTTAAATAGTTTGTGAAGGAGGCTGATGTCGAAGTCTTTCGAATTTTTACTACATGTTCCAGTTTTTGGATAAAGGCAGTCCATTTGTGGCTTGGTAAGTTTTGCCCTCTTAATCTTGTTCTTAACGAAAGGAACGTTTAGCTTGAGATGAAACTGAAGCGGTGTGTTGAAATACTGATCAAATATTTCTCGCATTAGGGCTGTGCCTCCAGCCACTAATAGTCTCGCAATCTGCTGGAAGTTTGCTTTCTTGTGAGTTGTATGAAGGACTTCATATGATGCACCTGTTGGTGCGGCAGCCGCCATGTTGCTCTTACTGCTTAAGCTATAGTTGGATCCTTTTTTCCGCTTAGAAGATTAACGCGGATTTACGGTGATAAGTTGAACGCTGAAACCAAGGAAAAACATTTTGAATCAAATATTAAGCTTTGTCATAGTAAATTGACTTAAAGAAGCTACACAGAGTTTTTAACCGCGGGAGATCTGGGTGCGAAAATAGCGCGAGCTTTGAAAGTGTCAATATGCAAAACAAACATGACAGCTCGATACGATCGTGCGATTGTTGCCTGAAAAGGTGTGCTTAAAAGAGTTCAACACAATGCAATTTTTATGTGATGGAATCTGGGGTTTCCAGCGACTGCACCCGTAATATTCATAGGCCTTCTACGCCTGAAAAAAGGGCAAACGAAAAGAAAACACTGTGGGAAAAATTGCCAAAAGGTGACAGATCGCGACCGATTCAAAAGTTTACGCATGCTCAGATATAGACCTTGGCGAAGTTCTATTCCATTGCGAAATGTTTTGCGACGAAGAAAATAGGGATCTTCCGAGTAAGATTTATCGCGTTTCCTTGAAATGAAAATTTTGAGAGATTTCACCGAACGAAATTAAAGAAAGTCAAAGGCAAAGCCAAATTATCGCTGACGAGTACCTCCCTTCGTGAAGCCTTAGCTTAATAACGAAAATCATTTTGATAATCGCGGAGCTCACAGCACGTGCAGCGTTGCCCCATTATTACAGGAAATAAGAGTAACCCATCAAGCCGGAAAAATTTGGGCTTACGACCGCACGACCAACCGTACAAGGTGCCACTTTAAGAATGCGCAGCCAACTACATTGCGGGCATTTTCTTGGCCATTATGTGATGGAAGGGCGAAGGAGAAGGTAATGCGCAGGCGTGATTGCGTGCGTAATTGGACACCATTAGTGTGCACCAGCTCTGCGCCAGAGACACCAGCAGATGACTATGAAGTGCGCATACTCGAGTGCCGAATTTTGGTGCACCTTACCGTGTGCACGAGGGCTGCAAATGGGCTAGTAGATGTGAAGCCGCGTTAAGCTGGTAACCCACTTAGCGATTTTATACACAGATCGCGGCGATGCGCGAAAATCGCCTGGTGTGCCCGGTGCAGCGATTGCAATTTTCGCCGATCGCCGCGATCGGCGTGTAAAATCGCATATATCTGGAATGTCAGATATCAGCGATTAAATTCGCAGGCATTCGCCAAGTCTGCCCGTTCTCGCAATTTTCTCCCCTTTCCACTGCGAGTCGCCAGTAAAATTAACCAATCATCACATGACTTTTCAAAAGAAAAAGAAGTCATTTGATCACACTGTCGAATTAAGTGAGTGACACCCTCCGAATTTCATTAGTAATTAAGAACGATAAATCCCTATTTCATATTATGTAGCGCAAGTGAAGCGCATTTACTCTTCATTTATAAATGCTGCTTTATTTTATTTAACGGTTTCTTTTTATGTAACATATATCCATTCCTTTAATTTCCTCCCTAGTCATGACCATTACAATTTCTTCAAATATGATTGGTGCATCACCTGCTCTGTATTTCACTAATCACTCTGTACAGTTGTAATCGGACAGTGTTAAATCGGACAATTGGCTGTAATAAGACACCCAATCATACTTAGTCCATTCACCTAAATCCACCAATCACAGAATTGATCACAATAACCATAGCAACAATCACTTGCCCTAAAAAAAACTGGGAAATTTCCAAAATTCTTGCTCTAGACATTGTCTCTACTGAAGATGTTTGTCCTAATTTTTTTTCGGAAGTTGTAATGGTTGTGATTAATTGGTAACAGGACTTTGTGTCGCCCAATTCTGTCTTTGTCAATTCGTGATTAACAAATCGGTCTCCCGCTTCGCAGTCGTCCGATTTTGTTAATCACTCGTATGATTACCGACCGAATTGAACTCCACTTAATATTATTACCATTATTAACCTGCCTGCAAATAATTAAATTTTATGTTTCAATTCATATTTGAGAAGATAAAACAGAAATAAAGAAAGACGAAAAAATCTTTCTTTATTTCTTTACCAAGCTCAAAACTTACTATCTCTCTTATTTCCACCTTAAACAGAAATGTTGCAGAGTTCTCTTTCCAGATTGAACTCGGGTGAGAAGAAAAGTAAACTAGTAAATGTCACGTGCTTCTCCTGAATCTTTAATTTTATTGCTCTGGTTTTTTTCACAAAGCCTCTTTTACATCTCTGTGTTCCAGCTTATGATTAAAATCTCAGTGAATAGATATGCCATATCTTAGTAGTTTTTTTAAAATCCCATCTTTAATTTTTTTGCATTTATTATTTTAAAATTTATAAATGGCATTCCCTTTTCATCCTTATAAGGAGGCATTACCCATTTCTTTACCTAAAATCTGAATCATGAAGTCATGTTAATTTCAATGAATTTTAAACTTCACTGTACATAAGAACACTTTACTGGAGTAAAATTTTATATCTGCTGTCTTTCTCGTACATAGGACTACCATATGTGTCTTAAGATAGGAGATTCCTTTGTATTACAATGATTAAATGTACTAATGCTTTCAAATGTAAAAAAAAATTGTGATGAGAATCTGGTCTTAGGAAACACTTACAATGGAAAAACCTATTGCTGGCAGCTTAATACATGTTTAATGTTTAAATTTTTGTGGGAAATGATTTTTTTTAAGGGAGATATGGAAGTTTTCAAAGCTGCTAGAAATAAGCTGTTTGCAACTAATGAAAAGCAAATTAACAATTATACCTTAACGCTTGACACGCTTCACTCGTGCATGTCAGTTGTGTATACCTATCAATAAAGAGATGAAGAGGAGTCTTTAAGAATATTTTTTGGTATGGCTGTTATTCTTTGTTGATCTTTGTAGCCAAAAAAGCTACTAAAGACTCTGAACTTCAATTTTTATGTACACAGGGCACCCTCCAAGGTGGAAGACTGGAAGACCATAGAATGATGTTTACTAGGCACTTGCACTTAACGCAATCTTATGTTCAAGCAATACTCTATATTTATAAAACTGATTACATGAAGTCTTTAATAACTGTACACATTTTATATGCTCCTCGCATTTGTTGGCAAAAATAGTTAAGATGTTTAGGAAAGTAAACAAACAAATGAACAGAAGACAGTGAAACGAGGGAAACTGTAAACTTTGCCTTGTGATAGAAAAAAGATCACAGAATACTTAAGAAGGGAAATTTGAATTGTACCAACTAATTTCCTCTACTTCCCTTCATGTTTTTGATCAAATAAAATTGAATCAGTTGTAGGGTTTGCCTAGTTTTTCAGCATCTTATTAAGATTTTGAATTCTACATTTAAACTGGGTGAGATTAAATTTTTTCATATCATGCATCATTATGGTTTGTTTACATGGAAAGGTAAATCTTATTGTAGCTTCACAGATGTTTTCATTGCTTACGCAATTAACATGCATAACAAATTTTCATTTAACATAGAATGTTTCAAGAACTTTCTTCATTTCTCTACATTTTCTACTGTATCTGGAGCACAATTAAAGGAGGCAGGTTTTTAAAGAAATTAAAACTTTTGATTTAAGTAATTATTTAATTATGTGAGTAACATTTGATGTTTTCACATGAGACAGGATGATAAAGCTGAAGCCTCAAAAAGGAGTGAACTTGATTGTAACAATTAGGGACTAATTTGGAAACTGAGCTCTCGGTAAATACACCTTGGCCTGCAATTTGGATAATTACAGTTTGCTAATTAAGGTAATTAAAATGTCAGTCCCCATGCAGGAACCTTCCACATGACCTGTACAGTCATATACTGTGAGATAACTTTAAAAAAATGTATTTGTGTCCATTTGGTAGAACTATTGTGAATACAAAACCACCTAATGACAATTTTTAATGATTTCCTGTAAGCATGAATTGTTGGGGGGAGTTATGGTGATAATTGACCCTATTTTTGCCAGGATGCATAAGGTTTGATGATTTTTATGTGTATTTTTCAGCTTCAAACTTTTAACTTTGTATTAAATTTAACTGTTTACCGTATCTGTTTCTCTGTACCTTAAGCCCTCAAAAGTTGAAGCAGGTGAGTCTATAACCGACTTCCTTTGTTTGGAATTGTGTGATTATATGATTTTTCTGTGTAGGTAACCACATTGAAACATGTAATATTATTATTTAGATCGCATTAAATAATCTCTCTCAAGCTTTCAATAGTGCATGGTGTTTCCTACGAATTCTCGTACCCAAAATAAACGTTGATATAAGGAACTGGTCACAAGATATGTGACTGCATAATGCACAAAGCAAGAGCATAAATACCTTAGCTTTATCGGTTAGAAAATCAAAATAAGAGAGTTGGGCAGACCATATCTAAATTTTAATCCTTCTCTGTATATTTACTCAACACAGTCACTATCATTTTCATTCACTCTCACTGTCCTCTGAGCTTGAGGAAAGATGAATTTTTAAATGAACGAAGAAAAGTATGTCCTCTTACCACAGATAGTTCTTCTATGCATGAGCAAATTTCTATTTTCAAGCATTCTCTTCAGTTTGAAATTCACTTAAAATAAAATTAACTCCCTGGAGTGATTCACATGCTACTTCTCCCTACATAATCCATGACTATCGGGGCAAAAAGGTAACGAGAATTCTCAAATGTATCAGGTAGAAGTTGTTATCTTGATCTAACACCAACCTCTGGTCACTTATTTACAAGGAAATGCGTCGCAGCTGGAGGGAAGAGTTAACAATCAGATCTTGGGAATTAAAGGGTTAAACATACTTACATACTTGTGGGCATAACTTTTGTAGTAAGCAAAAAAAGATTATTTAATGAACCAAACACATTTTATTCTGTCCATTTATCTTCACTGCAACCAAAGTTATGTCTTTTATTGTTCGTCAAGGTGCGGCTTGGTTATTTTCAAAAATTCGAGGATGTATGATATTGCGGAACTATACTTGAGTAGCAACTAGCTAGCTTCACTTGTAATCACAAAAAAGTAACCACAGATGACACAAAGAATCATAAATAGACAATATGGCAAAAATGGTTCTGTTTTTATAAAAAATTACAATCTATAGCAACCCAAAGAATCTTAAGAGTCTGAAGAAATGCCATCCTCTTCCTAGCCTGCAGAGCAGGCGTAATTTTGGCGAGCGAGTGCTCAGTATTTTCATAGCGAAAATTATGGCCGCCATCTTTGATTTTAATGGCACCAAGGAGGCGGTCGACGTTCAAAAATGAAGAGAGTTAGGGGTGGGAGAGGATGGGTGAAGATTACTTTTCGCCCTTCCCCACCCCCTACCCCCACCGTCCATTCTTCCTGCAAATAAAACACAGCCGGTCGGATAAATGATCGCAAGCTTACAACGTTAGCGCGCACTAATAAGACGCCTGCACTGAAGGCTATCCTCTTCCACGAGTTCTTTACTATTCGATTCGCTCCCGTGGTGGTCTAAAATCTCCTGTTCACTTTCATCAGAAAAACGCGATAAAGCCTCGTTAGGATCGTCCTCTAACACAATCCGCCGTGCCTCCTCGACTGGGATCCATGTAAACGTCACTTTTAAACGGATAGAATTGCGTGTGCAAAATTTTTTCGCATAAAACTTATTTATAAAAAAAATTTTAAAAAGTTAGATGAAAACAGCGAGAAATACGGCCACGAATAGAGAAACGTGACTTGCAAAAGCATAATAATCTTTACGAACTCAAAACAATACTATCTGGGGGTCCCCTGAGATTTGTAATATTGATAGGGTCAAAGCATATGAATTCGTATGTTTGCCAGCGAAAGGGACAAGAATGAGTTACCGGACACAATTATGGCTTTTCACAATGATAGTTTCCAGATTTTAAAAAGTCACTGCCTACTAGAATCCTCAGTTCCTTTGCCGTGACAATCCAACCTCATCAAAACATTAGCAACAGGAGCATTCAGCAAATTAATGATACAGGCAAGAGAGCCTATTCCACACACACTCTCCTAAATTCTGTTAGCTTATCATAGATATGGCATTTCAAACATGGTGTATATGCTACAAATTTTCCATTTCCTACCAATTATTTTGCAATAGTGTTTACAAGTTGTGGAAAATGGTGGGGTTAAAATATGATACAGACTTACTGGTATATTGTCAAATGAAAACTTTTCAGTTACACATCAACAACATTAATTTTATATTTGTGTTTCATGTTAACATGTTGTAACCACTCTACCTTCCAGTAAATTTAATTATTTGCAAACATCAGAGAATACTATCTAGAACTTTTAGACCTGTTTATTATTATAATAGCCAATAACAACATCAACTCAACTTTTAAACTAAACAGAAAACTTGATTGATGTTGGGAATCTTCTACAGGCAGTGTTTTTTTAACAGTTTTAATTTTAATGGAAGGCTGGAAAATAAACTAACAAGAGCTCCACTTTGAGGCTTGGCTAGATCTATACATTATTTACTACAGCAACCAATGGTCCGAACCTTGCTCATTGCCTTTTGATTGCTTTTAGTGACCTTGAAAAGCGAAAACATAAACATTTTGTAGAAAACATCACGCTGGCGCGCGCGCCAACATTGAGCTAAAACCCTATGAAGCCTGCTTAAATAATTTACCAGCAGCGCACTTGAAAAAATATAATTAACACACTTTCCACATATAGACCCTGAACAAAATTTATTCCATTCCTTCAAAGGTATTCAATTGCCAAACTATAATGTTTCACCGTCTGAAAGACTGTTTTTCGTTTCTCTCAAGCCTCTTTCATATCCACATCTTTAGTTACTTACATCTTCCTATCATACGTGTTTCCAATGAGTTCTCGCAGAGTGAGAGCAACTCTCATGGAGTAATTGGGAGGTATTATGGTAAGCTACTAAAGGTCTTTCAATTGGAAAATTTATAGGATGGTGGATGTTTTCTCGTCCCGATGCGAATGATGTTGTTCACGTTATTTTCCAGAGGAATTTGTATATTTGTGAATAACAACGCGTAAAAGAGCGATTTTCTACGGTACACTAAGAGAGAAATAGTAACAACAAAACTTGCACATTAATTGTATGCTCAATTACAAAGGTTAATGAAACATTGGCATCTACCCGAACTCTCTGCCTAATTAGTCCGTAAACGGCTGTGAACATTCAATCAAGCCATTCAGTTCTGATGCCTGTTTGCAGTTGTCGCTGTTAATATCCAAACATTATAATATTTTTTGTGTAACTTTCATAATACGCAGCCTCTATTGATTAACAGTCAGCAGCGTTTCTGCTTTGTAGTTTTCTATTCTGTTTTAAATTGGTATAGAGTCGTTCAAGTCTTAAAACCTGAGACATCTTGTTAACTGTGACCTTACTATATCAGTCATAGCCATAGATAACAAATTGCATGATTACTCTCAACAGATCTGGAAAAGTCAAATTATCATAGCCGAACATTCCGGAGAATCACAAAATAGGTTATTTTGAATTAACAGTATACCGAATGAATTAACCATATTGCACTGTATTCCTCGTATTGCACTATTAATTCCATACTCAGATTTAATTAGGTAAGGAAGCTAACTTTTAGCGAATGTTAATAAAGAAAAAAAATCATTCTAAGAGAACGTGCTGATCAGCCGACGAACACCTGAGAAACTTCCATTTTTATTGATAAGACAAGTAATGCTTCTAAGTGAGCGTCTCAGAACAAGACAAATTTTCACAGAGAATTCCAAACTTCAGAGACGTCAGTTGCTGCGTTCTATGTTCTAAAAGTGAAGGCAAATTTGTTGCTCCTGCCAACAGAGAAGTGATGCGAAAGGAAATATGGCAATTAGACAATATTAAGACAATATCGTGTGTTGCGTAAATTAATAACAACTGTAATGAAATCCGAGATGCCTTGTAGGAGGCCCAATTCAAGATTTCTTTATGATTGAATAACATCGTACCAATGAGTGTTTCAGTCATCAAAAATGAAATTGTTACTTTGAAGTGTTTTCTTTGGAACGACTGGTTCATTATTTGCATGTTCCCTGAACGTGTTATCGATGAATATGCGGTCGTCTCGAATTAACAATTGCACGGGAAACTTGCACAATGTTGTCCCTTAATCGCCAAAAATAACTCCATTCAAAATCCTACCTTATTCGAAGAAAGAGGAGTTGAATTCGTTGTGGTGAAAGAAAATTTCGCCTTTAGGCTTGCCTCATCCTTTCATGTGTAGCGCCATTCCTGGAAATACGATCCCCTATAAGGAAATAGATTTTTAGTTTTAAGACCCTCGCGGCGATGTCGCTCAAGGATTCAAAGCATTAATGAAACCGTTAGCTATCCCCCCCTCCCCCTCCCCCATAAAAATAAGAAAAGTGACAAAGGGCCGGGTCGTCTAACAGACGATTTGGCAGAAAATTGTCTACTCTAGGGACCAAAATCTGTCAACACGACTGTTTTCTGATACGACCCCTCATTTGTGATTTTTCAAACTTTCAAAGTCGGGAAAAAACATCGAAGACGCCGATGTGCTTGGGTGGGCTGTCCAATGTCTCCAAATCTCGAAGAACGAAAGGAGCCCGCCGCCAAAGCTGACAACGATTGAAAATAATTGCTCCCAATTTAGACGGCAAAGTCACGCACGTGAAAAAGAGTGAATTTCCATCATTCACAAGGATGTCTTCATTGCGTGCAGTTCGAAGCTACAGCATGGACAGGCGAGATTTTCCCTTTCCTTAATACGGTCATCAAGTGCCAAGAAGTGAGCAGTATTCCTTCCTTCAGGACCTGAGCAACACACCCCCAATTTGGCCTGTTGCGAGCGCCGAACAAAGAAAACCTGACAGTTACTGTTACCTTGTTCGGCCGCATAGCAAGTGTCGTGACTGAATACAATTTCACCGCTCAAATTTCCCATATGTGAAAATATATTTTAAAATCTACCGATAAAGTTCTCTCCTTGCGTAAGGTTTATTGTGAAATCAACATCGTTGATGATGATCTCGAAACGTCACAAAGTTACGTAGAAGTCAAAGGAAATTACCTTTAAAGTATTATCAGTTAAACTTACGTGCGTACAGCCATTTTAACACCAGCTAACGTCTTTTATACATAAATTATGGCTTCCGGAAATTTACCTCCTCGAAGGAAAGAGGAGATGTCAGAGGAGATGGAAATTGCTCTCTGGAATGATGAAATAAGCAATGAAAAACATGAAGAAATCCGCACATTAAGTTCTAGTTTGACAGAGAGAAATCCAAAGGTGTTTGAGCCGCTACTTTTCTCTTCGAACTTCGTGGAGGATCATGTCAAGAACAGCAAGATAACGGGAACCTGGGTCGAAACTGTGGACATCTTTAACGGGGCATCGTTCCTCAAGCGACCTATTTGCACCTTCTCATCGTCGCAGAAAAAATGGTATACCTTTGAGCCGATTATGAACACTGATTCGTTTTCATCGATCACTAAGAGAAGTGCAGGTGTCCAATCACTTAAATGTAAAGTAAGCAATTAAATCATTTTAATCTCCTTCTGACTAGAGGTAGCTGTTGTAGTGCTCCTCTGCCAGAGAATACAGCATCCTCTGTTTCATAAGATTTAGGAAACAGTGGTAATTCATATGCCAAAGCTGTGAAACAAACCTCACAAACTCATCCTTCCTTCAAACCACCTTCGATTGAAACTACAGAATCCAAGCAAATACAAAGTACTCTAGAACAACTGTGAAAAAGCCAACTCAATTTCCAGAAGCTACCAGTGCCAAATAAACCTCTTCTGTGAAACAGCTACATCCGGCTGCAGGTACTAAACCTTCTGCTGTCCAACAACCATCTTATTCTACCATAACCAGTTCCCAAACATCCAAAGACAAAACTGCATATGCCACTACCATGCAACCACCTTCAAAATTCTGTAGATAAATGTTTCTTAAGAGGCCTCGTGCTTCCAACCGGACAAAAAATTTTGTTCCCTTTCAAATGGCATTATTGTCCAATGACTTCTCCCAGCTCCCTCCAATTGAAATGATGGACATTTTCAATCATCTAATAATGGCAAGACTGATAATGATAAAAGCACGTTATCCTTCTGGCGCTCATTTAAAGAGTATGATATATGTATGAATGGCCATGTTCAGAGCCTTGGAGTAAATGGTACAAAGGGCCTTGATGGCAGTATTTTTTTTCTGTTTGTAGCTGGAGTTATACCAACCCAGAAAGAAAAAACTCAAGAGGACGATAAACTTTACAGGCTCTGGTTTATTGTGGACTTTACTGGGTTTGTGTATTCTGCATTCTGTAGGTGCCAGGGTGGAGCTGATCAAGGATGCAGACATTTAGGTGAATTTTTATTCGAACTTGATGACTTTCTTAATTCAAATCAAAGAAAGTATATTACCTCCATGTCTGCATATTGGGACCCCTAGCCAACACCTACACATAAACCTATCCCGACGAAGAAGATCAACAAATTCAGTAAATAAAAGTTTTTGTACCTGCAGTGTGCTCCTTACTTAATGCTTGATCGACATAAATTAGTTGAAGCAGCATAAACTAAAGTAATTCTATGCAACATTGATTTTAACAAAAGAAGAATAATTCCTGAAAGAATTCTAAATTGCTTCAATTTCAAAATGTTTCTTTCAACATGAGTTCTTAGTGATGCCACACGACTTGATCTTTCTTACTATTGGGGGAGTACAATTTCAATTCCAACGTGAGGAACAATATTTTGCTTTCCTAGGTACCTACGATCGTTGTTACAACCCCACACAGCACAGTGATCGCCGCGAGGCATATTTCCGATAATATTTGGGTTAACGAGCTTATAAATGAGCCAGAAGTATACTGCACACACTTATTTACCACTGAAAAAGCTAGAATGGGTTATAAACTCGCGATTACTACTTAATTTCGAGATATCGATTTCACAAAAAACCTTTCGCAATGAGAGAATTTTATCGGTAGATTTTAGCACATATTTCATTGTTATTTGAATAAAAACTTACACTTCCCACGTATCAACATTGCTTTAATCCTTTTCTGATAACACAGCTACAAAACAGCGCTGAATTCTCTTAAAAAATCGTTTTCTTGGAAGCCAAGTCATACATTTCTATGCAACAATTTGCGTTGTTTACCCCGTAGCGATCCCAGAGCCCTTTGCGCTAGCAGAAGGATCCGATTACTGGCAACTAATTAATTTGATTTTCCAGCCGACTTTTTCAAGCCAAAATAAAAATTGGTCTGTAATGCGACCCGGCCCAAATAAGTATAATAATAATAAAGATGAAAAGGGCACAGATGGAAGAAGAAATCGAACTGGTTTTCAACACAAATTTTAGGAGTGTTTTTTGATCTTAGATTGTAGAAAAAACTGTCTTTGTTTTGATGCTACTTTTCAACACAGGAAAAGTATGTCGGACAAAAATATTCACCAAAAAATAAATATTACTTTTCCAGCTTCAATAATGACAGGGGATTAAGTTTAGGTGATAAAACAAAGAGTTATGTTGACAGAAATACCGGAGGTCAAGTAAATTCGTTACATGAGGTCACACAACGCGAGTAATATTTACGATGGAAATTTGCATATTGAGTGGTCGAACGAAAAAAACATAGTTTCTCGAAAACTGAAATATCTTTTCACAAAAAACTACACCACTATTTGGCTACAAAGTATAAAAGTAGGAGTAAAAACGAATTTTGGGCTACTTAACCCATGGAGGGAACACATCTGTGCGTCGACTTCCTATATCTGGTTCAAGTAACTCTGAACACGCCATGCCCACCTCATCAAACTGGACCTATTTACTTGAAACTACTAAAAATTCCGTGATTAGTAAGATTCCATTGCCATCGTCAAATCACCTACTTCTGGTTTACTCAACCAAATTTCTTCTGTATTTATTTGCTAAATGATATTACATACTCTTAATTTAGTGATGTGCAAAACTGTAAATAAAGAAAAAGCTGCATGTAAGAGGGAGTCATAGAAATTAAAGTTACTGAGATCCAAGCACACGAGGCTTAAGCTCTCTATGAGAGGCTTATATCATAGAGCTTTGTATATGAGTTTAAGCTACGCTCTGTTACACCGTAGATTGAAATTACTCTCTAAAACCACCGAAAATGACAGTGTACAAGATTTTTGTAACAAAAGTGACCAGGTTTTTATGCAGCACATAGATTAAAGTTTAAATTTTTCCAGCTTAAATCGGGCAAATTTACTTTCTCAGAATCCTTCGTTCGGCCACATATTTGATGTTTGAAAATTTGCGGCTTTGCTACCGCGCCTGCTGTAACTTGACGACACTTGCTAGTAGGCCTTTATCGATTGTGCAAGTAAAATTTGGTAAAACGTCTTGTCCAAATGTCTTGGGGTAAGAGAGTTACTGCAATGCTCTGTCGCTTGTCGTCTAGAGGACTGGGCACACTAGAAGTAAACACTACGTGGGAGTGGCACTTTTGGGGTCCAGTGCTGAGTGTCCGCGAGTAAACCTTAGCATGGCTATTGCTGTCATGGTCCCAAATCAGACGGTTACAAGCGATGGTATGGAAGTTCAGGTATTGTACATTTTTTTTAAACTCTCTTGATGATGGGAGAGGTTAATGAAAACGTCGAAACCTTGGTAGAAAAATCTCTTTTTTGTTGGGCTGATTTTTAGAAGAATAATTATCACTAGTCTGTGATATGAGTCGTTTTGCTGCGTATATGTTTTTTTTAGCACGTGATTCGTCATCATCATCATCATCATCATTTACTAGGCACTTCAGAAGAAATATCTGTGAAATTCAACAGCATGGTAGGAAAAGTAGACCTCCAAGAAGCCACCAGGCTTATAGGGGAGGACACCTCGGTTTTCAATAGGAGCAGCTTTGCCAAATTCAGTCTAATTACTTGGTCGACAACATTTTGTTTCTTGAATCTGTGTTCGGAACTCTCGGCTGGGTATTACTTCCGACTGATGACTAATTTCGGTGGTACTGAACTAATAACCGTGACTTTTTGTCCCTACACCAGGAAAATTTAAAGCCAGTAGTGCGAACGACTTTAAAAATTAAGATTTGTACCGGTCAACCCTTACATAGGTTTCTTACGATAACCTATATACTGCATTTAGTAGAACATGAGCTAGGAACTCCCGAAAACAAGGTACCCTCGAATAGGTTTGGCGCGATAACCTTTTATAGTGAATTTAGTAGAACTTGAGCTAAGAACTTCCGAAAATAGTGTACCCTCGAAGGTACCGAATCTCCTAATTCTTCGAGACTGGAATAAGTGTCTTCTTTGTGACAGAAACAGTAACAACAGAATGAAGGGGTAAACATTCCGTCCTCACCAAATACCATATATACTAACTAAAACGCTCCATGTTCAACGTACATTTGAGTCTGTTTTGGTTGTTTATAAGTACTTCTGTTTCGAAGCTTTACGGGATGTTGGAGGAAGGAGGGAAGCAAGGTCATGACCCATCCGTTCAGCTGAGTTGTCATGACACAATACACAGTTTCCGTTCCTTTGATGGTCGGCGTCTCCAAATTCCTGAATGTGCTTATAAGAATGACCAGGCCGACCCGAGGACCAGCCCAACAATAAATTAAATCTACTAAAGAGAGCAGAAGCATACTATTGGCCCTTTCATGTCACGAAAACTAGGAAGTTTTTCTTACATGCAAATTGTGTGCGATCCAGAGACCTCTGGTGGACCTTATTATATTCATGTAAATTAGCTTTCTGGTCTTGAAAACATGTTTAAAACATAAATTTTTAGATGTGAAGCAAGGCCAGAATAGTAATTATGTCCGTTATATGAGACCGGTCTATGTGTGCTAATTTCCTCTTTTAGCTAAGTGGCCGAAACGATAATGAACTGACAACGGCAACATGAAACGAAATTTCAAGTTTGGCTATTTATCAGACTTTTTATATCACTGATAGTTGCCGCGGGAATCACAAATAGCATTTGCAAAATTCATCACTTTTGTCTTTTACCTTTTCCACAATAGCTCCCGGACTATTCGGATGAATTACATCCACATGTGTAGTTCACTTCATTGTTCACACACGTTGAATTGATTTTACAACGATGTCTTTTTGCAAAATTCGGCAACTGTGGTAAAATATGAAATGTTAAACAGTCCTGTTAGTTAAAATGCTGACGTACGAAAATAGCTTTTGTTCTTCCTTTCTGTAGTCATGTTGCAACGAGCTATCATAGGGTTTCCAGATCTGGTTGGATCCAATCAATTATTACCGCTGACTGCTTGTCTTCCTTCACTCGCCTTTATCTCTTTACACGAATCAGTAGGCAGCTCCGGCATAGAGCCGACAGGAACTAGAATCACTGGTGATGCTGTTAAGCCATGAGACACATTAAAAGTTGATTAGCATCTCATACACGGAAAAAAAGAAGCTTCTAAATCAGAAGAGTTAAATATTGTCGATCTTTCATTGTTTTACCTTTTCCTGAACCTTTCTGCATACAACATCTGCCCTTGTCTTTAATAAAGTCTTCTGGTTTGGCCTCCTTAGTTCTGTTATTCAGCTAACAAATGCTTTTGGATATGATCGCGTCATAGCTTTGACCTTAGATTTCTTTGACTGAGGCGGGCTTGTCTGCAATCTAACGAGCCTGGGTGAATTTTAAACTATTAAAGGTGTGTCCTTTAAGCATCATTTGATAGATGGAGTAAACGTCGGCTTCACACCGTTGGCTGATAACCTCACAGATCATGGGAGACGTACAACACAACACCAAAATATAATAAAAATTTGTACGGTCCATTGGCTGTCTCGTTCACCCTCAAGTCTCGAGAACTTGAGAAAACAGACAAACAATCAGTCAAAATCAAAACAAAAAGAAACAGAAGAACAAAAAAAAACCAAACAATGGAAAAAGAAAGACAAATGTTGAAAAGCCCCCTCAAAAACAACTAAAAAGTAGATGTTATTTATAATGATTTCATAGCATGCAGGCTACCCTCTGTAACTGTTGACAGGAAACTTGAAAAGAAAATTGAGGATACATGTATGTCAAAAGAGAGCATGCATGTGGTTTTTTGTGAAACGTAGCAAAGGAAAGGCTGCGCGAGGTTAAAAGTAGAAAGCTTATCAATTTATCTATCTGCTCATTTTCTCATTTGCTTTTTCATTAATCCTTTTGTTCGTTCGAGTATATTACTTCCATGTTTGTAGTTCCCATTGCGTGCTTGCATTTTGACGTCAACATCCGGAACATCGGCCATGTGCTTTGTCGCAAAAGAACTAGTCGCCGTGTTTGCACTGGCATATTTTGCTGACCAAAATTGTTGAGTCATGGTCACTCTAAACTCGAAACAGTTGGTAAGTTCTATCGCATTTTGTGTGCATTGTGATTTCGCTCGCTGCAGGTGTAATTTCTGTTCGTAGAAAACCTGCCTTATTGCCTAACTGGAGATTTGCTCGGCTTGATTACTTGAACATTCGTGGAATTTTCATTGGAATACCTGTAAATAAATGGTTGAATTTTCGCTTTCGAGTCTTATGCTTATGCGGTTTTGCGAACTGCGTAATAATGTTGTATTGCTTTCTTTATACGGAACATTGGAGTGGTTTTGCTGCCGACAATGCAATTAATATTAATCCTTACAATTTTCCTCAACTGTGATTGGTGCATTGGCTACTTTATTTTTCACTAATCAATCTGTACGGCGGAAGTCGTGCAGATGACAGTTTACAATAGGCTGTAATCGGACACCTGAGGTCAGACAGTTGAAGGAGCCACTCATACTTATTCCATTAAGCTAAATACACCAACCACAGAATTGATCGCAATAGCCATAGCAACAACCACTATCCTGAAAAAAAGGGGGAATTTCCAAAATGGAGGAATTTTTTACTTTAGACGTTGTCTCTACTAGAAATTTTTCTCCTAAGTTTATTGTTTTTTCACCGCAAAGAGTTAAAAAAAAATTTACACAAACGTGCTCGTTACTGTACTGGTGTTATGTGGCATTAAGTAAGGTTACAAATAGCAAGTTAGTTAGTTAGTAAGTTCATTACTATTTAATTTTTCGTTTATATTTAGAATTTTTTTTACTTTAGACGTTGTCTCTACTAGAAATTTTTCTCCTAAGTTTATTGTTTTTTCACCGTAAAGAGTTAAAAAAAAAATTTACACAAACGTGCTCGTTACTGTACTGGTGTTATATAGCATTAAGTAAGGTTACAAATAGCAAGTTAGTTAGTTAGTAAGTTCATTACTATTTAATTTTTCGTTTATATTTAGAAAGTATTTAATAAATGAATTCGAATTCCAAAGTTATTGAGGTTTCTTAAGATGAGTTTCCGAAATGTGACAGCCTTTTCTAACTTCCTGCAGGTGGACGTGCTTAGCTTGTTTACTGACCTTGCTTTGGACCCACGCGAAAGGTCTTATTTTGACTAACGCAGTCAGTAATTGACTAAGTGGATTGGAAGCATTATGATTAAGTACTTTGTTGTTAAGATCGAAAGTCCTGTGAAATTGTTTGGTTTAGCGATCTAACAACAAACGTTTGATCTCCTAAGGTGAGCCAGCTGGCTACCCACCCGTATTTGTCAGTAGTGAATATATAGGCATGTTCTTTAGAATTTTCTCAGAAGATAGAGTGGAGAGAAGGGAGAAAAGAGAGGAGAGAGAAGGGAGAGGAGAGAAGACGAGAACAATGTAGATAGTGTGCAGCAGAGTAGAGTCAGAATTCCGCAGTTGAAGAAGAAGTATCCAATGAGAGCGTGAGAGCCTATGTGGTTAACCAGAGTTACACAGAATAAAAAAAGCTTGGATTTAAGTAGAATTGCATACTGGAGAACCGTATAATTAAAGAAACCAGAAAAAGACAGTTCGACAGTCTTGGTGCCTTACGCCGGACGTGGTGTGCTTGATAACTTGTCCCCCCCCTCCCCTTCCGACATTTAACAGTAACATACTATTGATGTAGTCGTAACACTGGCTTTGGTGTTTCGACCACTTTTATCCACCTCTCTTTTGATAATAAAATAGTTGATTTTAATTCTAAAATTTTGATTCTGATCTGATCAGAGAGACTGAAAATAATTACACGTCGAAAGATATCATGGAAATATCAAACCCACCTACTTCCCAAAACACAAAATTAGGAACCAAGGGTCTGAAAAAAAAAATAAACGACACCATCCTTTTGTGGTCACAATTTATTTTTCGTGATTGTAAAGGGTGATTTAAAAGAGATTTTTAAGCCCATCAATAATTTATGCTGCATTTGTTACTTTGCTTGCAATGAGCATGAACGCTTAAGATCACAGCTAGTTTAAGATACCATGTAACAAAAAAGGAGAAAAATTCCCTATATCAGTTTGAAGGTTTTCTCATTTTTGCCTATAACAGAATGAATGAATGTTTTCGGCACGAATTATATACAACATACCACATACAGAAACTTTTTAGTTTAAACACAACTCTAATTTAGCTAACAGTTTACTGACTAAACGTGGGTATATACAAGTTTAATCGTAAGCAGAAGCTGCGTCATGTTTATTTATCTATTTATTTTTTTAATATTTTGTTCTTATTTTGTCAGTCTGCTCCTCAGTAAGTGATATGATAATGAAACAAACGTCGTAAACAGTTGAATTGAGAATCATAAACTTTGAATTTAAACATTGCCAACATGCTAAGAAGTCAATGAATTTTTTACGAGTCTATGAGCGTTGAGTTATATATCACTTGCAATCAAAATTGTTTTTTCAAACAGATGCCTGTCACTATTTTCTTATCCCATCTGTTTTTTCCCACCGATAATTTGTCTATAATTGTAAATCAGTTCTTTATCGTAGTCTATATATGCCAGAAACCTTCTATGAACGTTCAGAAGAGCAAACCGAGTAATTATTAAAACTAACTTCTATGAATCCTTTGATGTTTTATTCTTATCTATGAAAAGGTAACGAGAGTAACAAATATCACTTTCAATTTAAAAAAATAAAAAGTGGCTCCAAAGGTGCTTATTAAAAGCATCCAAACGCCTAGATGCGATATTTACCCAAGAACTATTGTCAAGGTGCAACCTAATACCTGCCCCAATAAAAATCAAGAGGGCACGTGGAAATTTCACCATAAATGGAGTGCGGGACTGTGAGACTGTTACAACAAAACTTTGAAAATTGGTCACTGCTATTACATTGAAGTTATCTGAGTGAAGTACTTTTATCTAAATATGGTAAGTAAAACGTAACATTAGCTACTAGTAAGTATGGAAACCGAGAGATAGGTACGCTCGGTCAAGCAAAACAAAAGAAAATCTAATTTCTTGAATTTTGAACAATGTAAGTGACCTGGTAAAGACAGGAAAGTGACCTGGTAAAATTTACAAAACTCACAGAGTTTTTCTTTCAATGCGCAGTTAAGAATTGCTCTTAAAAGGTCGATCAGGGCTTCTCATTGAAAAAGATATAAGCTTCTCAGCTTCTAGCGAACAAAGATTTTCCAAAAATCACCAATTGTGACGTTACCGTGGAAGTCATCGCATTCCCACCTATCGGGTAGTATCATCCAGTGATAATGGCTCCAAATAAAAGCCGCGTGATTATACAGTCTCTCTGTGACGCCACTAAGTCCCCACTTGCCGACCTTAATATCATTTTCCTCTGCCCCCCATTCGTGGCACTTTTCAGCTAGCCAGGAGTCGTCATCATCCATTCTTACGAACGAGCCACAGGCTGGGCAGCGCATCCGTTAGATCGATGAAGTACTGAATCACAGCTTGACCAATACTGTTAGCGGCCGTGACCACGTGAAACGTTCGCCCAGGATTTTGCTTTTTACAGTAGAACCTTAACTGAGTAAATGACAAGATAGTTTGGAATTTTTTCATGGCTTCTTTGTTAAAACACATCTTACTGTGATCGACATAGTTTTGAATTCCGCGGTATGATGACGTCGCTGATATATTGAAGAAGCCGTCGAAAACAACATTGCAGACAACGAGCCAACCTCCTGAAATTATAATTGGAACAAGGTTCATCGGACAGAAGAAAAACTTACAGTAAGCTGGAAAAGTAGTAGCTGGATACTAGAGTTTGTCACTTAGTTTGTTTCACCTTAATTTTGTCACTTTTGTTTTGTTTTTTTTTTTTATCAGTGTTATTTCTCATGCCATCTGGCCTCTAGGCATCTTCAGGTAGCGCGTTGGTACGCTACAGTTGTTACGCTACAACTTTTAAATCTTAACTTTTCACTGACGGCAATTTTTAGATATTAGAACAAATCTTGCTCGTTACGAGTCAGACTTTGCAACTTTTTCAGAAAAATGATCTTCCGCGATGACATAACAACAGTTAACGTTGATAGGTATGGCCAGACTAGAGCCCCTTTTAATAAACTTTGACCTTATTTTCCATCACTCACCACCATCAGTTGTCATGTCACAATAGACTTTAAGAGGATTCCCACTCTTGACAGAATTGATCCAGTACTCCCCATCTCCTTTGTGATCCCCAGAGTCCAGGATGTGTTTACAAGAATTGGCGGGTCGGTCGGGACTCCAACCAAGTGTATCTAAACAGATGCAGAAGTATGCATTCATGTCAAAATTTTCAGTTATTCAAGATACACCTGTAAAAAGTCTTTTACAACTTAAAAGTTCGATAAGCAACACGAACCCATTGATGTTGGTCTGATTTGTTTAAGTCTGGAAAATGTAAAATGAGAGAGGTTGCTGTTGTTCATCGTGGTTATACGGATAAGTGAAGCCGGATTCTATACCATAAGACAAACCAGCGCTGAGACTTTTGATTATCTATATAACAAAATCTTGTTTTAAAGTTATGACAATGAGTTCTGTTAAGTACGTATTAAGGTCTCGTTTCGCTCGGTGCTGCTGTAGCGTGTGGTATCCAAACAAGCAAATTTAATAACAACAAAATTACAAGACAACCCTAAGACATATAACCTACACTCACAAGTCCCGTATTCGATACAAGCCTCGTCTTAAATATCGTATCGACATAAACATACGTAATTAAATTGAACTATTTGACAAGTACATGACATTTACACCAGAATGCCACACTTTGACAGCTATACTACATTTTCCCTCCTCACGAGAAAAGGTAAGCTCCTACATTAAGTACTTAGAAATTGATTTCATAATCCCTAAGTTTAACAGGATGACGTCAGTCACGCTGGGGACGCGTAACAGCAGCACATGAATTTTTCAGCTCCAGATCAGGCAGGGACAGACGAGTAAAATCATGGTTCGTCTGAGGTTGATTCAGATTCTGATCAGGCTCGATTTTAATTTAATTGGAGCGTCATGGATGAAACTACTGGTGTCGGGACTCGGGGCCGGAGCCTTGAACACATGAACCAACTTACGAGCATTCCATTTGGTACCATCTCGTAGCTGAAAGGTTGAGGGACCAATGCACTTTACGATTTCTAATGGTTCAGTTAGGAAGGGCATCAACTTGTAACTGGGAACTGGTTTTTCACTCTAACCCAAGGACCAACATCAAACTTAGGAAGCTTGGATTTACGTTTAAAATCCGCGTACGATTTCAGTGCTTTCTGCTTAGTGGCAACGTATTCGACCTCCGAAGGGGCAGCCGCATGTTGAGGAGTCTGAGGGGCTTCAAATTATCCAAAGATAAGATAAGCTTTCGGCCAATCATTAACTCTGCTGGAGATGTTCCTATGAGTGCATGTTGAGTAGCACGATAGTTGCAGAGTGTGGTTCGAACCGCTTCGGCGAACGATTTTCCTTCTGCCATGGATGCCTGGATTCCCTCCTCCATGGTCCTGTTGAACCGTTCTACACCACCGTTGCTTTGAGGATTGTAGAGAGACGCAACGCGATGTTCAATCCCTTGACAGCGCAAGAATTCAGTGAACTCAACAGATGTGAATCGTGATCCATTGTCAGTGGTGACAGCTTCTGGTAATCCCCACCTGGTGAACAATTTGTAATCGTACCAGAAGTGACGGAGCTATTGCAGGGCACTACAGACCAATTATAATGAAGATCACGACAACAATCATATACTTCAGCTATGCGACAGCGGAGCGGCAACGAATGCTCCTGCGATATCTATTCCAAGATGCTGCCATGGACGGGCGGGCCATGGAAAGGGCTGCAAGGGAGGTTGCACAGGCTTGACTGACTTTCCGCTTCATACGTAGGCTTCACACTCGAGGACCAACTGCTCCACGTGAGTGTTCATCTTCGGCCGCCAAACTGCCTCTCTGCATCTCTGCTCAGTGCGTATGATATCGGGAAACAGAAATAGATCCCGAAGAGCGGCCACTACGCGCTGAAGATGGCTGAGCTGCCAGAGGGGGAGAGTGTTTCCAGTCTCTGTGAGCACGGAGAGGTTTCCGCGAGACGTGTTGAACTTGGGACGGTTGCAATGTGCGAGCTAACATCATAGCCATTTTCACTTGAAGGGCTAGCTGAATTGCACGATATACTGTTAGGGAATCCAGCTCCAAAGGCTGACGTTCTCGTATCCGGTTCACGCTTGTCTTCTCAATCAATTTATCCCGTATCATTTCCTCACATAGGCCTCCAAAATTGCAGAGTGTTGAGAGTTCCCTTAACGCCGCGACGAACTGTATCACCGATTCGCCAGCTTGTTGACTTCTTTGGCGAAAGTTATACCGAGACATGATTATACTATGTTTGGGCCCGGAATTTCGGTTTTGGGTGGCTGTAGATCCTTCGCGCGAATCAGAGTTCGCATCGAACGATATGAAAATACGCGCTGACCCTCAGTGCCAATGCAATGTGAAAGAATTTCTCGTGGACGAGCGTCAGAAACGGATTTGTCGTCCAACCCATATGCTATCAAGTACGTTTGAAAACTTTGGAAGCAGCGATGCGAAGAAACCGGTGGATCGCCAGGAATCGCAGGGAACGGAACAGGCGGTGGCAGTTGATTTCAAGCCATTTAAGATCCCATCCTCGTCGCCAAAATGTGGTATCCAAACAAGCAAATTTAATATCCACAAAATTACAAGACAACCTACGACATATAACCTACACACACAAACCCCGTATTCGGTGCACGCCTCGCCTTAAATATCGTCACGACATTACCATACATAATTACATTGTCATAACTATTTGGCAAGTACGTGACATTTTCACAAGCATGCCACACCTTGACAGCTATGCTACTTAGTGCTCCTACTTTTTCCCCAAAAATAATGATCAAGATGGTTGTGATATCACACTAACGTGCCTACTCTATTAAAGCAACAGGAAAGTAACCAAGATGAATTTGATAAGGGGTTCGACTTCATCGCACTGAATACCCAACAAAATAGACTCGGCATTCTCCCATTCCCTACAATGCACCCGCAGAAGTTAAATTTAGGTAGATTTTAAACACGATTTGCGTAGCCCATTCGTGTGCCACCATACCAGATCTCATCCTCGTAGCCCAATTGCTAAAATTGTAAACCAAAAGATGACTCACATTTACAGCTGTTTCTTCCGTCCCCACTAAATCCAACTTTGCAAATGCAGATGTAGGAACATTCCGTGTTGTAACACGTAGCATTGCTATGACAACCATGAAGACCTTCTTGGCATTCGTCAGCATCTGATCATAAAGGGTAAAGCGATATCGTTAAGTAAATAATAGATTTCAAAGAATCATTGGTGTTTCGAAAATTAACAGTAAGAAAATGGAAGGGGAAAACCAGCGGCAAATAGTAATTTCACTGATCGACCAAGGAACAGAGCAATCAGACGCCTCTTTAAATGTACTTTAAAACGACGTAGAGGTCTGCTCTCGCGAGTCTGCTCTTAAAACTATTTTAAACGATTTTAAACTCTTTAGGGTGGCCAATTTACGTTATCAACTCACTTGATAATACTAAATTACACTATTATACTCTCCCACCCACGCAGCTCCACAGTTTCTTTAGAAACTTACCCCCTTTACTTACTTGTCAAATTGGCGGAGAGAGGCATTGCGAGCGGAAAGCGTATAGCTCAAGACCGCATCGTAATAATTCAGGCGGCTGAGGCTCAAATTCGGATCTTTCGATCCCCAGAAACTGAAAGCAGTCTGGTACTTTCAAGATAAAGAGCGAAAACTATCCCTCTTATGTCGAGACAAAGTGAGACATCGCACTGACCATTAGGCCAGTACGTCTACCACGTCTTTCACTAGAATTGAAGCACTGAAGAACTAAAAAAAAATCAATGCACAGAACTTTCCAGAAGCATTTTATTTAGCCCTTTGCCTTAATGTCACAGTCCTTGTGTGGTCCAACCAATATTTACCTCTGGAAAATGAAACAGCTGAAAGCTCGGGAATGGAGCCAAGAGAAACTGGAGTCAAATGAAATATTAATTAGGTTTTTCTGATCTCAATGATCTAGTCCTTAGATGTCCCTTCTCTCGTTCTTTCTTCATTGAGAAACCTTTCCTCAAAGTATGACTTATCGCCTAAGATTGATTATTGAAAACGATTCTGGAAAAAATTGTATTTAGAATGATATTCTTGCCATGGGCGAATGTCATACCTCTGTTTGAACTTTTCTTCATATAATATCTTTCCTGGTTCCTGACAAATTCTCCGGCCTTGCCTCCCTAGTACTGTTATTTAACTCACAAATGCCTTTGAACACTACGTTATAACTTTGGCATCTACTGTCAGCGCGGCAAGCTTCTCTGCAATCCAGCGAACCTGGTCGAACTGGGAATGACTTAAAAGTGTGGCCTTTGAGCATCATTTGATAAAAGGAATAAACATCGGTTCCGCACTCATGGTTAGTAATGTAGAACACTCGTGAAATTATTATCACGGCTGTGATATATGAAGTTTGCCAGGTCATCGGGTTCAGATCAAATTTTCACAATAAAACCAAAATTAAACGAAATTCTTCTGCATTAAAGACCACTCAAAATACGCTCGACGTGAATTGCCTATAAAAAGCAAATTTATGCGTTTCAAGAAAACTAGGACAAAAACTTCGAGAAGATTCGGTTATATGTTAAATACGAACAATGTATTGTCTAATATACTATAACATAATGTGTTTAATCATTCATCATGTATAAAGTGTTTGATTAGAAAAGAGATGTTTTTATCATGCAATGTGTTGTCGGCTTCTTTCATATACAACGTTCCAAACATCAGAAATATCTCCAACAAGTTTATGTTATTATAGTTGTAAGTCCAATGGTGCCGGATCAAATGAATATTTTTCCAAGACAGTTTAATTTCAAATATTCGTTGTTGTGAATAATATTGGATCAGAATAGGAAGAAAAAAATTTGAAACCCGTTGGCAATAAGCGATTAAAACATTCAAGGCAAGACAAAAGCGATAGAGAGCGTCACTGAAAACTTGCACAAACACTAACACAAAAGATTTTTCATTCAAATCTGGAATTTTAAATCCTCACCACAGCGAGATATACGGTTAAGGCTGGCTATGAACTATACGTGTCAGTCGTTAGAAAAAGTTGTACAATCTTGACCTTTAATTGCATGAATAAAGTACCAAAAAGTTTCAGTTTCTTCGAAACAACAGTAAAATTAAAGATGTTTTGACAAGAATAAAAAGCTTCTTTTTTTCCATTGGTGACAAACTTACCGCCATTCTTATTCTATTTATAGTAATTATAATAAAGTTAAGAGAGCACACATCTTAATATTAGGAGTTGCCTCTTTTTTCCCCAAGTACCATAATACCACCTTGCGGTGCAATTGTCTCTCAAAGGTACCCCGAACAATCGCGAAAATGTTCTGGTCATTAATTAAAACTCAGCACACAGCCAGGCGTGACAGCCTTTCATTCCCATGAAAGACGAATGAATAATTTCTCCTCCCATTATCATGAAGCAGACGGTTAATGTGCGAACTTATAAAGAAAATACAGACATTGTTCGATAGAGGAGGAAATTATCAAAACTATCGCCATGAGAAATATGAAGACAATGTTGATGAGGACTAACGATAAGAATTTGAGAGTGGAAAACTTTAGGTTTTATATCATGTAATATTACACTGCTGATTAAACTAACGAAAAGTTACACAGGCAGAAAGATATGCCTATTGTGAGAATAAAACAAGGTAATTTGGTATTATTCATTAAGTTGATAACGTAAATTGGCCAACGGGAAGAGTTTCAAAGCTGACGTGTTGAACATCAGCGCTTCCTTAGATCGAAAGGAGGAATTGTGGGTTGTGTGTGTGTTTATATGCAGAAAATGGAGCTACACCATAGTAGAAACATGGTAACGAGAAAAACAAGAAAAAATTAGTTGAAGGAAAAGTGTTCGTTGATACCGTGGGGATTGAGAGTGTCGATTTTGGTTCTAGAGTTCGGCGGATTTCCAAACTGTCTAAATGTAGGAAAATTAAGGGCCGCATACCATTAATTCTGAGCAGCAAATGGAAGTTTACAGCCTTTCCCAAAATATGACGAGTTCGGAAAGCCGCTAAACTCAAGAAAAAAAATATACCCATAGCTTAGTAGCGTAGTTCCATTTTTATTCTCCCACAATTCCTCCTCTTGCTCAGACGAAAGACTGACGCTGAAAACGTCAGCTTTGAATTATTTTTTATGGTTGCCAATTTACATTATCAACTCATTTGATAATATCAAATTACCGTGTTATACTCTCCCATCGACGCAGCACCATAGTTTCTTTAGTAACCATCTAACACCGTTGGTAATGAATTATTACTTATCAGCGCAATTGGCAGAGGATTGGCAGAAAAAAAGGATTCAATTTTTCTTAGAAGTCTCCAAGAAACTAGGAAAGTTAAAATGATAGTGCCTGATAACAAGTGTGCTACAAACGCCATCTTTACCACCATAGGTGCCCTTGAGATTACAAAGAAATGTATTTTGTCTCAGCCAATTATGACTCAACAATCGTTATTGCTGAAAAAACCCGTTATAAGCTAAAAGTACTTCCCCTTTGCATTCGAATAGAACTTCATTGATTTCGTCACTATTACGATTTCCTGTCGTTGCTTTTCTTTCCTAATCACAGCACTTGCCTTAGTGTAACATTTCGTTCAAAGTGCGGAGGTCGTAGATTGTCAGTGCGTAAGGATTGAAAAAATAAGTCTATTACTTCCATCATTTATGGATGAATTACGTATTGATCACTGGACAGTGCGTCGGTGCGGAATGGGATTGGGAATGATAAATTGTCTCGGGACCAAGAGGGAGGTTTAATGAGAACAGAGTAGTTGCTTCTCTTTAGTCCGAGAGGAAAAAATAAAAGAAATGATCCAATTCAACAGATTTTCAGCGGACAAACTTTCCAGATATCCCGAAGAGCTATAGGGCCTTTCTAATCATCACAATCCTATCTTGTTGTATCCGGCCACAGATTCCATTGGTAGGCTACTTCGAATTCAAAAGCAGGGTAATCGTAAAATCTCTTTTGATCATGGCTTTGCCCTCATTTACCAACGTTTTAATTACCATTTTCTTTTCCCCAATTGGAACAAACTCCCACCAAAAACTAGTTTTCATCAACCATCCTCACAAATGAGCCACAGGCTTCGGACTATACATCCGTCTCGCCTCATGAATACTGGACTGCAGCTTCACCGATGCTCTTAGGGACTGTGGAAACGTGGAACATTCGTCCTTGTTGCTTACTGAAGCGGAATCTAAGTTGATTAAAGGACATTTTTTTTTTCAGCTCTGTCATGGCACTTTTCGTGAGAAACATCTTGTTTGGGTTAGTGGCGAGCCCGCAAAATGTTTTTTCAGCTGAAAAATTATAGTAACTGTCGAAGACCAGGTTGCATACTCGAAGCCAGCTTCCTGAGATTGAGAAGGATCAACATAAAAGTAGGTAAAAAAAATGGTCTTGTCCCGAAGAATACATTGTAGATAATTAGACAGATTAGATCTCTAGCTTTCTTATCTGTGGTCAACTTTTGCAATGCAAGTGGATAAAGACAAGCTCAAGAAAGGTGAGATAGAAGTCTAGCACTGCTCATTTCGAGAACATTGGAACAAAATGATACCAAATCGACTCTATAGCAGATGTCTTTAAACCCCTCAGGAGTAATTATGATCGTCAAGTTTAATCGTTCCATCAATAAGTTACTGAAAATAAATTTCGACTGATTTTCGACAACTCTAGCTGAAGCACTCATCAGAGTCAAAAATTTACCATCTACTCGGAACTAATCGGCCATTTTTTATAAATTTCTGGCATTTCCAGCAAGCACTTGCAATTTCCAGGTGAATTCTATAAACCTCAACTCAAGCAAAATAATGAGCAAAAAACATTAAAAAACCTGAAACCTAAAAACTTATAGGATCGCAGCGGCTGTTCTGAAGAGCAATTGTCAAACTTTCTGTGTTATTGCCACTGTACTAATTAATGTAGGATACAGAGAAGCTATTAGAGAATGAAAAAGATTACCGATAAGGAGTTAGTTAAAATGACTGACAAACTGGATTTCCCCAATCTTACCCATTCAATCTGAAGGGAGCAACTCTCGGTTAGAAAGACGACTTTGTATTTCGTTAGCTCTTCACAACTAAAAAAAAATCTAGTAAATCAGTTTTGTGAGCTGCTCTCGGCCTCTTTGAAATGCTGAATTTCGAGAAATACGTGAGAAGCTACTTACTTCGCTAACATTAAATGATAGGGTTAACAAGAAAACCTTATAACATCATAAAATTTGAACACAAATAAACAACTAGAATCAAAACGTTAGACCTCGGTGTTAAGACAAGCAAAATTAAAACAAAAGGCCCAGAACGCAGACGAGTAATAAAGCAATCAAAATTATAAATATTGCAGCTTTTGGGTCAGTTTTTATTATTTTAATCTCTTCTCGCGGCACTTGTTCGATTTGAATTCGATTCTTCTAGCGCAGTATTTCGATGTAGGTCAGAATTAAGAAGCAAATAATGCAAATAGAGACCCCTATTCCGTACCCAATCAGGTTTGAGCGTCTTTTTTCACACTTAAATGCCAACGCAATTTTAAGAAATGTAATCTTTGTTTCAAATGTCCATGTCAAAAGTTTGTCTATCAGTAACGTTTCCTTTGTGATAAGGGTGTGGTACCACAGAGGGTGTTTGACAGCAACGTAGCGATCTATGGAGGAATAGAATTGTGCCGCTGTTGAAAAAGAAAGTCGTTTTATCTTGTTATAGGAGATGAAGACTTGCCCTATTTTAGCCTCATTGCCTCTCCATAACGTCAGAGGAAACAAGATTTGTAGATAGTTTTAGTCAGCACCCTAAGGTTCAGAAAGCCAATATTCTTCCGTTAGCATCTAGTGAATAATCATGAATCTATCTTTTCTGACTTGATCTAGGTTCACTTTTTTCGATCTTTGACTAGTTTATGTAGCGGTTCAAAGTGAATAAAGATAAGGGGTTTCTTCACCCGAACTATTTGAGAAAATCTTTAAAACAAATGAGAACTAAACAGATTGGATTCAGCATGGAGCTTGAATTACATTAATCTAAGATTCCACGAGCTGTTTTGAGCCTCTTGGGTAGAAATTAATAAAACAACTCATCATTTTATTAACGATTCCGCCGAACACTAACCGAATCATCATTTTTTGACTTTTTTCAATTTTCGCAAGTTCATATTCTTCTGAAATTGCACAGAATAATTTTCTGCCTAACTAACACAGTCAGTAGTTGACTCACTACTTTGTTGTCAAGATCGTAGGTCTCGTGTTTGGTTTCGCGTTCTAACAACAAATGTTTAATCTCCTAAGGTCAGCCAGCTAACATACCCACCCGTATCTGTGAGTAGTGAATATATAAGTATGTTCTTTAGAGTTTACCCAGAAGAAGTAGAAAGAAAAAAAAAGAGAGTGGAAATAAGAGAGAGAAGGGAACACTTAAAGAACGTAGACAGCGTTCAGCAGAGTTGAGTCAGAATTCCGCAACTTAAGAAGTATTATCCAGTGAGAATCAAAGTGTGAGAGCCTTAGAGATTAACCAGAGTTACACATAATGAAACAAGCTTGGATGTGGGAGGAATTGCGTACTGGAGAATCGTATAAAAACAGAAAGCAGGAAAGACAGTTCGAGAATCCTGGTGCCTTTCGCCGGGCGTGGTGTGCTCGATAGCTAATTCCTTCCCGCCCCTCACCTCCGACATTTAATGGTAACATACCGTGTAGAGGATATAGTCGTAACACTGGCTATGGTGTTTCGACCACGTTTTTCCACTTCCCCTTTACTGTACTAAAAAAGCTGATTATAATTTTAAATTTTGATTTTGATCTGATCCAACAATTAAATATCGAAAGGTGTAATGGAAATGTTTAACCCTCCAACCCCCAAAACGCAAAATTAGAAACCAAGGGTCTGAAAAACGATAAACAACATTATCCTTTTGTGGTCGCAATTTATTTTTTGTGATTGTAAAAAGAGATTTTTAAGCCCATCAATAATTTATGCTGCATTTATTACTTTGCTTGCAATAAACATGAACGCTAAAGATCACAGCTAATTTATGAGACCATGTAAAAAAATGAGAAAAACCCCATATATCAGTTTAAACGTTTAAACTTTCATTTTTTCCTATAACAGACTGAATGTTTTCGGTACGAATGATATACAACATACCACATACAGAAACTTTTTAGTTTAAACACCACTCTACTGTTTTAGGCTAAAAATTATACAATTTACTGACTTTGAAAGTGAGATATACATGTTTAATCGTAGTCAGAAACTGCGTCATGTTTGTTTCTTTTTTTCATATTTTGTTCTTATTTAGTCAGTTTGCTCCCCGGTAAGTGATATGATAATAAAACAAATTGGAAACGGTTGGAGTGAGAATCATAAACTTTGAATTTAGACATTACTAGTATGCTAAGAAGTCGATGAATTTTGTATACGGTTCCATGAGCGCTTAACTATACATCACTTGCAATTAACATTCTGCTTTTTATTTTCTTATCCCACTTGTTTTTTCCTACTGATAATTTGTTCAGATATGCCAGAAACCTTCTAAGCGCTTTCAGAAGAGCAAAGCGAGTAATTATTGTAACTGACTTATATGAATCCTTAAATTTTTAGTCTTATCTTGAAAAAGGTAGCGAGAGTAACTTTCAGTTAAAAAAAAAACATGGCTGTATTGGTGCTTATTAAAAGCCTCCTAACGCCTCGATCCGATATTTACCTAAGACGTTTACCCTAATACCCGCCCCAATAATATCGGGAGGGCACGTGGGAATTTCATCATAACTGGACTTAGAGACTGCTACTACAAGACTATGAAAATAGGTCACTGCCTTTGCACTGAAGTTAGCCGAGTGAGAAACTTATAAATATGGTAAATAAAACGTAACACCAGCTACCAGCAAGTATGGAAACCGAGAGATAGGTACGCTCGGTCGAGCAAAACAATAGAAAATCTAATTTCTTCAAGTTTGAACAATGTACTGACAGACCAAGGAAAAAGAGGAAAGTGACCTGGTAAAATTTACAAAACTTACAGAGTTATTATTTTAATGCACAGTTAGGAATTGCTCTTAGAAGGTCGATCAGGACTTCTCATTTAGAAAATATCAGCTGTTCAGCTTCTAACGAACAAAGATTTTCCAAAAATCACCGATGGAGACGTTACCCTGGAAATCATCGCATTCCCATCTACTCGATTGTATCACCCAGTGATAATGGCCTGCAATGAAAGCGGCGTGATTATACAAACTTTGTTTGACTTTGCTATGTCCCCATTTGCCTACCCTGTGAGTTCCATTCTCTTCCCCCCATTTGTGGCAGTTTTCGGCTAGCAACGAGTCGTCATCATCCATTCTTACGAACGAGCCACAGGCATTGGGCATCGCATCAGTCAGATCGCTGAAGTACCGAACCACAGCTTGCCCACTGCTGTTAGCCGCCGTGACCACGTGAAAAGTACGCCCAGTATTTTGCTTTCTGCAGTAGAACCTCAGCTGAGTGAACGACAAGATGGTTTGGAATTGTTTCATGGCTCCTTTACCAAGACACATCTTACTGTGATCATCATAGTTTTGAATTTCGCGGTATGATGACGTCGCTGATATATCGGAGGAGCCGTTGAAAACAACATTGCAAACAACGAGCCAACCTCCTGAAATTATGATTGGTCATCGCGTAGAAAAAAAATGAAAGCAAAATTAGTACCTGGACACTTGTGATGCATTTTTGAAAAGATAAGGAGGCATTTTGTGTATTTGTTGGTGTTTGTGATGTGGTTTATTTCACTTTTTCTTCGTTTTGTTTGTTTTGTTTTCTTGTCAATATTATTTCTCACGCCTGTGGCCTCTAGGCATCATCAGATAGTACGTTGTTACGCTACAGTTGTTACATTACAACTTTTAAAACTTAACTTTTCGCTAATTGTTACACTACAACTTTTAAAACTTACCGGCAATTAAATGGCAATTTTGAGATATTAGAACAAATCTTGCTCGTTATGAGTCAGACTTGGCAACTTTTTAGAAAATGATCCTCCACGGTAACTTAACAACAGTTAATGTTGATAGGTACGGCCAAGCCAGAGCCTCTGACCATATTTTCCATCACTCACCACCGCTAGTTGTCATGTCACAGTAGGCTTTAAAAGGAGTCCCACTCTTCTCAGGATCGATCCAGTACTCCCCGTCTCCTTTATGATTCCCAGAGTTCAGGATGTGTTTACAAGAATAGGCAGGTCGGTCGCGACTCCAACCAAGGGTATCTACACAGATACAGCAGTATGCATTTATGTCAAGATTTTATTCAAGAAACACTTGTAAAAAGTTTTAAGCTTAAGTTCGATGAGCGGCAAGAACCCAATGGTGTTGGGTCTGATTTGTTTACGTAAGTTTGGAAAGTTTAGACTGAGAGAGGTTGTTGCTTATACGGATAAGCCGGATTCTATACCATGAGACAAACCAGCCATGAAACGTTCGATTATCTTTACCATAGAATTTTGTTTTAAAGTCATGAGTTGTGTTAAGTACAGGTCTCGTTTCGCTCGGTGTCGCTTTAGTGCTCCCACTTTTCTCCCCCCAAAATAATGATGAAGATGGTTAGGATATCACTCTAGCGTGCCTATTCTATTAAAGCAACAGGAAAGTATGTTCCTTCTTTCGTTCTTTCTTGAGTGAGCAACCTTCCCTAAAATTATGACTCATCACCTAAGATTAATAAGTAAAAATATAATGAAAAAAATTAGATTTAGAATTATGTTTTTGCCATTAGGCGATTTTCATACCTCTTTTTGAACTTTTCTTCATATAATATCTTTCCTGGTTTCTGACAAAATTCTCCGGCCTTGCCTCCCTAGTTCTGTTATTTAACTCACAAATGCCTTTGAACACTACGTTATAACTTTGGCATCTGCTGTCAGCGAGGCAAGCTTCTCTGCAATCCAGCGAACCTGGTCGAATTGGGAATGACTCAAAAGTGTGGCCTTTGAGCATCATTTGATAAAAGGAATAAATATCGGTTTCGCACTCATGGCTAGTAATGTAAAACACTCGTGAAATTATAATCATTACTGTGATATATGAAGTTTGCCAGGCCATTAAGTTCAGATTAAATTTCCACAATATACCCAAAATTGAACGAAATTCTTCTGCATTGAAGACAGTTCAATATACGCTCGACGTGAATAGCCTATCAAAAACAAATTTATAAGTTTCGAGAAAACAAGGATACAAACTTCGAGAAGATTCATTAAATACTAACAATGTATTGTATAGTATACTATAACATAATGAGTTTAATCATTCATCACGTCTTTGTGTTTGAGTACAAAGGATATATTTTTATTATAGAAAAAGTTGTCGGCTTCTTTCAAGATTATCAAACATCAGAAATATCTCCAACAAGGTTATGTTATTAAAGTTTTGATACCAGAGGTGATTAGATAAATATTTTTCTGAGAGAGTTAAATTTCAAATATTTCTTGTTTTGGAAACCCGTTGGCAATTAGCAATTGAAACAGAGAGCGTCACCGAAAACTAACATAAATACTAAAACAAAATAGCTTTATTCAGATATGGAATTTTAAAATTATGATAACAAAGTTAAGAGTAAACCTCTGAATACTACAACTAAACAAGTCTTGACTTGTATTGTATAGGAATTCCTTTTTTTCTTTTTTTTCAAGTACCATATTACCACCTTTAGATGCAGATGTTTCTCGAAATTACTCGAACAATCGTGAAAATGTTTAGGTCATTAATTAAAACTCAGCACACAGCAAGGAGTAACAGCCTTCCATTCCCATGGGAGACAAATAGGTTATTTCTCCTCACAGTATCACGAAAACAGACGGGTAATGTGTGAGCTGATAAAGAAGATATAGACATTGCACGATTGAGCAGTAATTTATCAAAACTTTCGCCATGAGAAATACGCAGAAAAGGTGATAAGGACTAATGATGAGATTTTGAGAGTGAAAAGGTTTTAGGTTTTATACCATCTATCTTATTCAACTGATGAAACGAACCAGCAGTTACACAGGCATAAGATTATGCGTACTGTAACAATACAACAAGGTAATTTGGTATTATAAACTGAGCTGACAACGTAAATTGGCTACCGTAAATAGAGTCAAAGCCGACGTTTTCAGCGTCAGCCCTTCGTCAGAGCGAAAGCAGATATTATCAACCCAGTTGCTAATAAATTACCCTGTTATTCTCTCCCACCGATGCAGCACCACTGTTTCTTAAGAAACTTACCCCCTTTGTTGTGAGTGTAACCGTCTAACGCCGTAATGAATTATTAATTGTCAGTGCAAGAGGCTTGGTAGAAAAAAAAAGGATTAAATCCTTTCTCAGAAAGTTTTACCGAGAAAAAATCCAACTGAAAAATTCTAAAGCGATGACAAAGTTTTAGTCACAACATAATTTGATGCAGTTTCAGTTTTCTCCTAAACAATTTGTTTTACTTAACAATCTCAGGAGGCTGGCTTCGTGTTTGAAACTTGGTCTTCGACGGTTACTATAATTTTTAAGTGGAAACAACATTTCATAGGCTCAATACTTACCCAAACAAGATGTGTCTCACGAAAAGCCACGACAGAGCTAAGGAAAAAAATGCATGTCTTTTAATCAACTTTAGATTCCATTGCAGTAAACAACAAGGACGATGGAGCTGTAATTCAGAATGCAAGTGGCGAGACGGATGCTCAGCCCAAAGCCTGCGGCTCATTTGAGAGGATTCAATTTGTTGATGATAGCTCGTTTTGGGCGGGAGTTTGTTCCAGTTGGAGAAAAGTAAAAGTTTTCTACAACGTTGATAAATGGGGACTTAGCCGTGATCAAAACAGATTGTATGATCAGTCTGCTTTTGAAGTAGCTCTGTACCATTGGAATCTGTGACTGTATACAACAAGATGGGATTGCGATGATTGGAAAGGCCCAATATTTCTAGAGGATTTCTGGAAAGTTTTTGTCCGCTAAAAATCTGTAAAATTAAATTATTTCTTTTATTTCCTCCTCTCGGATTAAAGAGAGACAACTGCTCTGTTCTCACCAAACCTCCGGTTTGGTCCCGAGACAACTTACTGTTCCCAATCCTATTCGGCACCGACGCGCTGTCTAGTGATCAATACGTAATCCATCCATAAATGATAAAAGTAACAGACTTTTAAAATTTATTAATACTGTCGGCAAAGCAAGAAGTTTCGTCATGATTCTCTGGATAATTTACATCTGAAGTCACAAAACAGCTTGTAAATACTCAACATGGAAGAAATTAAAAAAAAGGGACTTAACAGATTCAATTCAAGTCCATGAGTAATCACTAGTGGCAAGATGACCATAAAAGCCCTCAGAATGAAACTCTCCATGCCCTCAACGTTTACCAAAATGTCATTAATAGTGTCGTAATCAAAGAAAGATGGCCAATGTTCAGAGAAGAGACATACGTCTTGCTCGAGTTCAGAACTCAGCTGTTTCAGAACACACTAAAGAACAGGACACGTACGTGTTTTTTACAAGGTTAAAGCTACTGATCATGACCCTCACTGGTACACTCTTTGGGTGAAAAAGGCCATCCACAGAAGACCTCATTCTTATGAGGTCGATAGAGGCAGCGTAATCGAAACTGAAGCCTGGATGCCTACAATAAAAAGCCTCCACAGCCAAGTTATGCCAAATGGGGCCTATGAGAGAACAACACAACAACCGTCGGAATGAGTATTAAGGATCGAAATGCACCAAAGACAGCACTTCAAAAAACACCAACAATAGCAAGCCAAGGTGCTATAGAGAGCGACACGTACAGATTCAACCACGTCGGCTGACGACAACCAACAATAGAGCAGTCGTAACGCCGCAGTCAGTACAATGAAAATCTATAGTCATGATCAGACAAATGATAAAAGGTTCATTAATTAACTTCAGTTTGGCCTTTTACCATGCCCTTTCTGACTTTTTCTTTTTTTATATCATACTGTAAGTCAAAAATTCTACAAAAAAACTGGAAAACGTTTTGAAATATGTGGATGACTCGATTTTTTCTGTTCCAAGATGTGCTGTTGTTAAATTCATCTGTTACCATCATCACAAAAGTATAAAAACATAAATTTTATTAAACTTGAATCTTTTACATTTTGTTCTTCTTTTTTTTTAACCAAGAGAATCAAGTTCCCCAAACACGATTTCATATTTGTATGCTTCCTATAAGTCTGTATCCTAGCTTTGCCTATGAAGTTTTGAGATTAGGAATGCAATAAAATCTATAAACATCAACGACTGATAACAAGTTACGTTCTCTCTATTGATTTTAAAAAAGGTTTCCTTTCCCTATTTGTTTTTCAATTTGGTCTTTTTTTTTTATAATTATATTAACTTTGTCTTAATAACATACATTGCCATAAAGTTACATTGTCAAAAAATTGCGCAATGAATAACTTAAATCAAAGACGTAGTGAATTGGTTATAACGCAATCGTAATTCCAAGACAGACCTATCTGAGTTGATTGAAAAGGAGAAAAGGGGGTGGGTAATGGCAATTTGAGCTCTACAGGAGTTTTCCCCAAACCTCTTTCCTGCTCTGGGCTAATGCGTATCAGCCCTTACAAAAATATAAGAAAATTTTGTCAAGCCAAACCCGCATCACGAGCCATGCTGTAGAACATTCCTCTTCTTGACAGCAAGTTTGAGGGCGAGTCAAACTCCGCTACTGAACCGTCTGTTAGGACCATAACCCTGACGAGAAAAGAAAAGGACCATTTCAGCTCAAACTCAGGATTGAGTCAACCCCTACTGCTCTATTGAGAAACGCAAAGGTTAGTGTGCTAGACCTCTGAGATGAGATTTGGTCCCTTTAATCGATTGGAGTCTTTTCAGGACTACTGGTACCTGGAATGTCTCAAAAAAAGGGTAACAAAAGATTGCTTTCACAATACTTATTATATTAATACTAATAATACTCGTATTATCATTATTTAAGTTTGATCTTATATCAAAAAGGTCAAATAGAGCGCAAAAGCTTTCTTCTTTTAGGGAAAAAGAGTGATACCTTTCGTAGTCCATGATGGTGTTGAGCCTGTGCGCGATCGTGAACACTGTCCGGTCAGCGAACTCTCGCCGAATCGTCTTTTGAATTAGTTCATCAGTTTCCAGGTCCACAGCAGCTGTAGCCTCGTCAAGAACTAGAATTTTGCTCTTTCGGAGCAGTGCACGTCCTAAACACACCAACTGCCGTTGGCCAACACTATGAAGAAGTAAAGAGAACGGATTTTCGCAAAGAATCGTGATATCAACCAAAGCAGATAGCGCAACAGCTTGCCACGGCCTGCTAATAGAACACCCCCGCCTTACCATTTTTAGGAGTTGCCATTAGGGGTTTAAATTCTACAACTAAAACACAGATCCTTGAACGAAGGCATACATTCATTTAAAGTCCAATTGATAACAAATGGAAAAAAAATTCTACCTCAGATTCTCGCCTCCGTCTTGAATGAAAAATTCAAGTCCTTTATCAAGACCCGACACGAAACTCTTCAGGTGGGCCACTTCAAGAGCATTCCACAGCTCTTCATCTGAGTATTTATTAAAAGGGTCTAAGTTTAGCCTGAGACTTCCTGAAAATAACATGGGATCCTGCGAAGAGAATATTCAAAATAAGCAAATAGTTAAAGAAATAAAACAAAAATTGAAATAACTGTATGTACTAAACTGATCATGGAGGTTCTCCAAGCTTGACCAAATAAGGACCAGATACACCTCCATCATTTTGACCTCTCCATGAAGGCCACGTTAGGGACAGAGGAAAGTGACCGTTGCAGAGAGATGGGTGGTCCTTTTGGGAAGACCGGGGAGTTATATGACAACTTTTTTTTAGGCGGTGTATATCACATTCGTTTTCTGGAGAACACACTTAGCACACACATCACGCTGATAACAGGAAACAAAAAAACCGATTTCTAAACGTAGACCGTTAATAAACAAGTAAGATACAGTTGGTATATCGGGTTGTTCAATGTTTTCTTGTAAAAAGGGAAAAAAATAATAATTAAAAAAAAACAAATAAAAATAATGATATGATGATGTTAATGATATTTAAAATGGCTAAAATAATATTAAAATGATTAAAAAATTATTACGATGATAATATTATATTCAGGATATCAAGACTCTTGCAGGTCTTTTGTAGACCTGTATTTTTTTCTACTCTCAATCAAATTAGTCTCACTTACTTGTGGAATGATGGTGAGTCGTGACCGCAGATCTTGCAGTCCGATCGCAGCGATATCAAAACCATCAATAAGAATCCGTCCACCAGCTCTCTCCAGAATACGAAACAAGGCTAAGGTAAGAGTTGACTTGCCAGCTCCCGTGCGACCCACAATACCGACCTGTTTTGCCAGAAAAAAAGGAAGGATTGTGAAAACATTATGATAATGATAAATCATACAAAAGGCTTACGTTCATTTTTACCAGACTGGCGGCTCAATCTTGCCAGAGCTTAACCCGGTATACTAAACATGTAGTGACTTGATACTCCTCTTGAATGGGATAACCAATCGAAAACACTCTTCAGCATTTATTAAGACCCCCTTGAGAATAAACCCATCTACTATGTACGTTGGTAAACCATCCTGGATGGAGAGAGGAATTGTGGGAGCCGGAAAATATTTTCTCCAATAGCATAGCACAATAAACCTATCGAGAGCGTGAATCAAGAATTCTGTAAGGCCGTCGCTCGCCTATGTATCTATTTACTTCTTCCGCAAGAAGAGTTGGGTATGTTGTTGGGGGTAGGTAAACGTTACGTTTTCAACTGGGTAATCTGGAATACTGTAACAGAAAACTCACCTTCTCTCTTGCTCCAATGGTGCAATTGATGTCTTTGAGCACGAGAGGTAACTGTTCTCTGTAACGCAAGTCAAAGTGTTCTATTTCTACCTTACCCTGGTGAGGCCACTCACTAGGAGGACGGTGAGAGGGAATTATCCAATCGGCCTGTTAAACATAAATCACCACATCTCATTTAATCGAGTTTCAAGATTTAGAGGGCCATGTTACGATATGCAGTTTTTCATTCCTTTAAGCGAGTGCCATTAAAGAACTTTCACTAAAGTGTTCATAGTAACTGGCCAATCATTACCAAAATCGATGGCTACTAGGTCGATCGTGTTTAAATGCAATTTATGCTGCAGACCCAAAAGAGTGCCCTGGTCGGGAATGGTAACCAGTGTTTTCATTACTTTGGGTTTAGGCCGGTTTGTGAAACGCAATCGAAAGTGCGCTATATTTACAAGAATTACATAAAGCAGAACGGAGAACTCACCTCTCTAGTAACTGCTGAATACTCTTTAATTCGCTCTACCGCAACAATGTTAGTTTCCAATTCGCTACTCTGGCGCACCATCCAATTTAGTGAACCTGTGATCTGTAGAGAACGCAGAGTGTTCAAAATTTTATGAAGAATTCTCTAAAGGAACACAGAAAATTTCGAGGCGCCTTACATGCAGTTAACTGGATAATCTTATTCCTTAGTTCTCCTAAATTTCTAAATTACAACACAAACATTATGTAATCACCAAAATTCTTATTTTTGCAGGCCTACTCGTTTAATGTGAAGTAACGTGAAAAGGCCATTTTGGAAATAGGGTTAAACGTCCAGCCCAATTATGAGAAGCAGTTGCTGTATAACAATAATTAATCATAACCATTACAATTTCCTCAAATGTGATTGGTGCATCAGCTGCTTCAATTTTCACGAATCATTCTGTACAGTTGTAATCGCACAGTTGGCTGTAATCAGGCACCTGTAATCGGACAGTTGAGGCAGCCAATCATACTAAGACCTCTCAGCTTAATCCACCAATCACAGAATTGATCACAATAACCATAGCAACAACCACTTATCCAAAGAAAAACAAGGCAATTTCCAAAATGGAGGAATATTTAACTAAAGACATTATCAACACTACAACAAATTTCTCGCACGTGATTTATTATCACCAGCCCGATTTAAGCACAAATTGGACGGTGTACGCGTCATGCTTCTAACTGGACAGTGTAATAGGGCAGTTAAAACACCATGCCCATGTAAATGAACAGAACGCGTCATGTGCGCGCGCTGCTGCCTCGCTTTTTGCCGAGTTAAATGTTGTTTTTTAAATGAAAACGTATGACCGATGTCTGGTTTCTTTCTCAAATTATGTCATAGTTTTGACTTATTGGTAGCAAGACTTTGTGTTGTCCAATTCTGTCAGTAATCATTCTCGTAATTAACAAATCGGATTCCCGCTCTCGGGTCGTCCGATTTTGTCAATCACTTGTATCATTACTGACCGAATTGGACTCTACTCGATCCTATCACCATTATTAATCCGTCTTAAAAGTCACTACAGCTCTCGCACTGAGCGGAACGATGCGATCTTTCGTCTTTGGTTACCTGTAATGCGTATGCCAGAGACAGCCCAACAAGGCCAGGGGCTATGGTCTCTCTGGCTATTACAGCAAACAACGAAGCGAAAAACAGAATGGCAGCTCCGATGAATTCCAAGCGTAGTGCCAACCACCTTATGAAGAAAAAATAAATATTTAAGAACAATAATAATCAACTTTATTTTTCGAGAATGGCACTTGACAGTATGAAATACTGATAAACTCGTGGCCCTCAATTTGTCACGGAAAACAGCTCATAATCTATAAACTTTGGTGAAAATCATCTGCCAATAGAAATCTTTCGCCAATTAACTCAAATAAGTAGAAATACCTGTTTGCTGAAATAGCTGGATAATGTGCCACTTGAGACTCGTCCATTCGACGATAGCTCTCTGAAATAAACCTCTGTTGCTGAGAATACGCGCGAATGGTGCTTGTACCGTTGATGGTTTCAAAGAAATGATTATAGATTGGAGAACGGCTGACAGATTCTATTCTTCTGAGCTGACGAGATGTTGCTACGAACGCTCTCTATTGTAAAATAAAGGAAAATGAAAGAAAATAAACAAACCGACATGGAATAAAAAATATACATATATACTAAGCAGTTGATCCGACTAGGAATTGACCTACGAAACATCACCTTTCCAAATTCGTAACAGTTGTTCACACACTTCCTTAGTTTTAATTGTTCTTGTTTTGTTTGTTTCCTGTTTTTTCTTATGTTTTTTTGTTTTTTGGGTTTTTTTTTTGTTTTATTGTATAATGTCTCGAAATCTCAAAGCTTATGTTGTTATTGTTGAATACCTCTTACCTGAATAAATAAGTACAGGGCACCAAGTGGTAAAACACAAGTTAGAAACAGAGGTGTAGAATAACTAATAATGACAATTGTTCCAAGAGTGGTCAGGAAAGTTCTGAGAAACATCCCCAAGGTGCGTGGAATTTTATCGTCAACGGAGTTTATGTCTCTGGAAAAGCGGTTTACAATTCTTCCCAGCGGTGTAGTTTCGAAAAATTGCATCGGTAAATGCATAATGTTAACAAGTAGTCCATGATGTAAGTTTCTGGCGGCTTTCATTGCACTGTACGTTAGAACAAGAGACATTGCACTAACAAGAAGGACTTGCCCAAACCCCAATGCACCATAAACTCCAAGGAATGTGTCACGCTGCTGTGATGTCGTGACATTGGTAGAACTCCATTTGGCGAGCCATATGCGTGACATAATGATCGCTGATTCAGCTCCAAAACCGCTGAAGAGAATTAGAAAAGAACAGAGAATGCCTAGACTGCCTGCATACGCCCATATGACGGAGAACTTCACCTGTTAATAAAAACGAGAAAAAAAAGTGATTAATTCTTATCTGATGAAGCCTGAATGGAAGGTAAAATAAACAGGATTAATAAACGCCAAATTGGATTTGGCAAATGGTACCTATGAGGCGGCTTTATTTATTCACTACATCCTGCCAAGTTGATTTCAAGGTGTCAGCTTTTTTGAAGACAGGAAAACTGGAGAACCCAAAGAAAGAACCCCGTGGAGTAAGGATGAGAACTAGTTAAAAATTGACCAACGCGTGAGAACTGGTTTCAGAATCGAACCAGACCACCGCGGTGCAAGGTGGATGTTTTAACCACCGTATCGTACCTGTTCCCCATATATGACCCAAGAAGCTAATGACTCTAGAATGAAAAAAGGCCTGTAGACATCAAAATCGAACGTTTAAGGTACCGAATGACTCAGTAGAAACCTACCCTTCCCGTCTGCGACCTTTCATCAGAGGTTGTCCTGCCTGTTTTTTCTTTCTTCTCTCTTTTCTCGACGACTATCTCTCTTTCACCGGTTCCTTCGTTTGCGAGTAAACTTTCATTTTCCTTTTCTCTCATGCCAGGGCTGTCTTCAGGTTCGTTAATACAAATCACTGGTGGTTTTTCAACGCGGTCTTTAGTGCTTTCTTCTTCTTCTACCAGCGATAATAAACTATTCAGCGAGGCGCCACTAACAACACTTCGCTGATGTTGGAAATTTCGTGGAACATCTAAAGACGACACTGTTTCGTCTTCATCATTTGCAGTATCAAATAAGGGCTCATCTTCCACTTCATAATTGGCGTCCAAACCTTCACAGCCAGATAACAGACTGTTCAACGAGTGCATACTAACAAGGCTGTGGCGATTTTCAAGATCTAGCAATTTTTTCAGTGGAGATCGGTTTCCAGATTGTTTGTCAACGATAAGCCTTGCTAAGTTAACTTCACTCTGCGATTTTGCTGCCTGGTGACGAGGATGAAGCTCGTTTCCTAGGTGATGACAGCTGACAGATCGATTGTAGGCCACATTTCTAGAATTTCTCCCTTTATGTAAAGATTTTCCTTGACTTGAAACCTCTCCAATGTTTTCTTTACCCACTGTAAAGTATAAAATAATTTACAAATAAAGGATACACCAGAGAGGGATACACCAGTTCAACTATTGGAAATTCCTTATTCTTATAAAGAATGTACTAATTTGATTCACATGCATCAGTTCAAGCACATACGCAATTAAAGGATCTGAGAGGTTCAGCGATGCTGGTTAGTCATCATAATTAGTCATCCAGTCAACTTTAAAACAACCTTGGATCTCAACTTTGAGTAAGGGTGGAGAGGCCAGCTCGCGAAACTTTCTTTAAAAAATAAATCGTCAACGCCCTCGCCATAAGAAGTTAAAATACTAGAGCATTACGAATCGACATTATGCTTAACTTACTCTGTGCGCCGCTGTTCTCTCCTGCGTAGATATCCAAAAATTCAGCAAACCACCCTTGAGATGATTTAAGCTCTGTATAGGTACCAACCTACAACAAACATTTTCACATGTGAAGGAATTCCAAACATCCTGAATAAGATGGGTAGAAATAATCGATATATCAGTTTGTCATAGGTATATACTACGTCTGTGTTTTTTAACCAACTAGTAGATAAATTTGTTGATACAATTCCCTTAAGACTTGTGAAAATTATCAACTATTCGGTATGTCATTGCAGGTCTCGTTTAGCATGTTAGAGAGTCATTGCACCATACACGTGAAAGGTTGAAAGTTGATAATTTAGAGTAACGAGAAATTAATGAGACAAACGTGAAAATAGGTTTTAATCAATATACTTTCATTTCCTAATCACTACTTAAGAAAACGTTGCAACTAGCTATAGTTGTGCATTTCTTACAATTATCGCTGTCTCATATGCTCTAATAAACATGCACCACTTTGAATTTCAGAGGTTCAAACAGAAGTTTTACTTGGTTGCCAATCTTCTACCCATAATTTTTCTACTTTCACTTCGTTTTTAAGGCGTATGTTCATTTAAACGAGCGTTTGAAAGACGTATGTTCACTTAACCGAGCGTTCGAAAGAGGAATTGCCTCACTCACCGCAGGTGGTTTTCAGGAGGATCCCGTGATTAACCGTGAAACTACAACGAAAATAATTTATTAACGTCGCAAAGTTCCCGCAATACAAAACTCACGAGAACGTGCGAGTTAAACCGGCGCATCCCTCGCTCAGGAAAAGTAGAGGTCGTAATTTGCTTGAAGTTAGCACTAATCTGGTTTTGACAGGGATTAATTCCAGCTTTATCCGCCCACTGTTAGTTTATAATTCATACAGCAATGCAAATTGTAGGCATGAATCCCAGTCCTTCAGCAGAATTCTAATTCTGTAGTATACATTCTAGCTTCAGTCAAACATTAAGGGGGCGCAATAGGGGCAAGTACCACGCTCGTCATTTTCACAAACATAAGGGTTATTAGGTACCAGTGGTACGACTGGTGAACTCTGTTGAGACTGGGTATCAATTCATGGTTATAACATGGGGGAAGAAATCTTTTCACACGAATATGTGTTCCACCCCTACAGAGACAATAGAATATACTGAGAAGCATCTCACATCTCTTTTACCGTTTAAATTCCTTGACGTTTCAAAGCCCCCAAGAAGTTTAAGAATGGGAAAAACATGGACAAAAGGAAAAAAAAAAACCTAAATCTTACCTCACAAACCTCACCATCTCGAAGGACAATTATTTGGTCCACAAATGGTAAGAACTGAATACCATGTGTCACAAGAACACGTGTCTACGGGATAAAAGTGTCAATTTCACTAACACGTTTCACACGTGTCTAAGACATATGCGCAAATTTTCGGTGGCAACATTGTGGGCCCCTTAAATGTGATACTGCGCAAGCTACGTGCACGAGCTCTGAGTGCGAGTTGCCTGAAATTCTGAGATAACTAATTCAAATTGAAATTTTAATTCTCTTTTAGCGACTCAGCTCTTTTGACTAGAACTATACAATAAAAACTGATACAGTGAACCTCATACGTTTTCCTTCAGAAAACGTAACTATTCAGTTTAATAGCAGTCATTTTGAAGACATAAACATAAAACCTGTAGAAAAATATTGCCGCAAAACTCGACGTGCAGTCTGTTGAAGATTGGCCCGAAGTATTCTTGTCCTTTTGGCCAAACACAAGCACACCCTCTCGTTACAGAAAAATATTTTAATACAGTTATGCTTTTACCTTTTCCTTCAACAGTCCCTGATGTCCAATAACTTCGTCAAATATATGTTTTCCAACATGCGAATCCACAGCACTGAGTGGATCGTCCAACAGGTATATATCAGTATTGAAATACACAGCACGAGCCAAGCTTACACGCTGTTTCTGCCCACCACTGAGGTTTATACCCTTTAAAAATAAATAAATAAATACACATTTAACCCTTTAACTCCCAAGATCTAACTGTTAATTATCCCCTCTAGCTGCCACACACTTCCTAGTATTTTGGTTACAAGAATTTGGTGTAAGATCAAGATAACAACTTCTCCTAGACAAGTTTTAGTATTCTTATTACTTGTTTGATGGACAATGTATGGATATTAGAAGGAGAGGTTACATGTTAATCGCTTCTGGAAGTTAAGAGTGAGAAGGGATCTTTAATGAGGATGCTCCGCTCATACAAACATGATTTTCAGGGAGGTCCTAGCTAAATGTCAAAAAATATAAATAAGGGTTAAGGCTGATAAGTACGTTGAGGAAGGAAAGGCGCTATACGGAGCTTTTCACCTTCTGCATTCAACCAAAGAGCAACACATTTTCAGTGACCGTTGCCACAAGAGTAAGCATGAGAGGACACAACCTTTAGCCAGTCACAAGGAAGTTTAAGAAAAGACCACCTCCCGATCCCGCGTGACATTTGCTCTCTATATTCATATACGCAATCGGTGTGCTAGGCTAAGTTTCATTGGAAACATTCTGCAAGGAATGGTTGGATCAAGACAGGTTAAACGAAGAATAAATTAAGTGCGGTTACTGTTGTAGTTTTTGTTGTTGTCAATTGTTGTTGTTTTTGTTGTTATCAGTAGTTGTTGTTGTTTCTAATGAGGTCATTTTGTACCTTTTCACCAATCTCGGTCATGTCTCCTGCTGGTAAAACCTGAATATCAGGTTCCAAGGCACAGGCACTAATCACTTGTTTATAGCGTGCAGAGTCACGTGGATTACCAAACAGCACATTTTCCTGAAGCGTTGCATTCTGGATCCAAGCTTGCTGCGGAACATAAGCAGTCGTTCCCTAATATTTCAAAAAAAGGAAAAAAGGAAACCGATTTTTTGACGGAGGACAGAGGAAAGGCCATTAGCCGTGGTGCTAAGTAAAGTCTTCACTTACGTAACCCTTCAACTCCCAAGGTCGGATTATTAGCTTTTATAATTCTCCTTTCCATGTCACGTACATTTTCTAGTAAACTTAAAAATAGAAAATTGGTGTGGATCGATAAAACACCTAATTGTTGACAAACATACGTTTAGTCTCTAGACCTGTTTGTTGTTTAATGAACTGAAACTGCATGTTTGGTTCCAAGTTAATTGCTTTTCAAAGTTAAAGGGCAACTTTTCAAGTTATCCATCACAAGACGTGTAAGTGGGTTACCAGTATGAGCTCCTGTGATCAACCTGTCACAAACAGTGGACAAATGTGGTGACCTTGAAATGTGTAGAAACAAACCTGCACAAAAACTTTTCCATCGCTTTTATTTGTTTCTCCGAGGAGAGCTGACAACAGAGTTGACTTTCCACAACCAACCTGACCGACCACAGCCACAAGTGAGCCAGTGGCAATGCTTAAATTGATGCTTTGAAGAAAAAAGGAAAAAAGACAGTCAAATTGGCATCATGGTCCTCTTGAGGAAAAATACGATTATCCCAACAGCGTGTGATCGAAGCTACGCGATTTTGCAGGAAAAATCCGTTTCATTTAGAGAGGTCAATAAAAAAGACGATAATCCCCACAGCGCGCGATCGAAGCTACGCGATTTTGCAAGAAAGATCTGTTTCATTTAAAAAGGTCAGTAAATTGTCATTATGGTCCTCTTGAGGAAAAAGACGAAAATCCCAACAGCATGTGATCGAAGCTACGCGATTTTGCAGGAAAAATTCGTTGATGAATACTTCCAGTAAAGCAACGACACAGATATCTAGAGAAGTGTAATCGTTTCCTTGAAATGTGAAGAGGCGGAGTGCGGAACACTTTCATACAGATGGGTAGCGTTCCAAAATGTTGTATCATTGCGAGAAGGTTGAAGCGATTAGAATCTTTTGGATTCGGGATCTACTCTACGCATGTAGACCAAGAAGAGCCCAGAATAGATAACCAAAATCTCGCCAGTTAATCATGATATTAGGATATGATGAACGAGAATCGCTTTAAATTTCTACGTTAACTTTGATCAAACAAAAACTATGCATGGATCTGTTTAATTGAAGCAAGACACTGGAAATCTGAAGCTTACTTACTTTCTCAAAGCAGGAATATCATCGGTTCTGTCCCAACAAAATGAACCATTTTTCACAAAAATTGCCAGGTTAGAACCTACAGGGAGAAAAAGATTGACTTGATCAAAGTGGGCAAAAAAAAAAATTACTTAATGGGTATGCACTGGATACTAACTCGCATAGATGAGAGTTGGAGTACTTCTCCTTTTTCTAGAGGGATTAAAATTTAACAATCATATGATTGTGTTAAAAATCAAATCGCCATCTTGAATGCCAGTTCAGCCAAATAATCGGTTAGTTTTTACCACGTAGATCAATATTCTGAGATGTGATTGGTCATGCCCCATAATGCCCCCGATGACCAATGATGACACCCATCGCTTTACGGGGGTGAAAGGTTTCAGCATTTTAGCGCTAAAATGTGTCTTAATCTAAAACGAACGTTACGTGGAAAGTGCGTCCGGTCGTTCAAACTTACAGTGTGATGGCATATTGCGTTGGACATTTTCGTGTTGTAATTCTTCAAGTCCAAGGAATTGCTCCAATCGATGAAAGGAAACTTGAGCCTAACACAATGGAAACAATTGTAAGAACAAAGCGCCAACGAGACTTCAACGTTGAGTTCTAAGACGTACATGTAACTGTCACAGTTCTACACGACTTAAAGGCAATTTTACCCGTAACAGAATTCGCACATCGTTTTCGTACAAAGTTAGGTGTGATAGGAAAACGGATCTGTTAGTACAAAATCAGAACTCACCTGAATAACATTCACTATTACTCGTGGTAACATCATAAGAGGGAAGCGAAGAATGTTGAACAGAGAAATTGCTACAAAAGCTTTCTTAGCGGTCAGCTCATTACCAAGAAGCACGTATACCGCAAATGTGGCCAGAGACACCTGTTAAAGAGCACAGCAGAGAAATTAGAACAAAGAAACTTTCCCTGTCCTTGTACAACTTCATTTAAAATCTATACGGTTGACTAATCGTTTGGTAGCCAAAAGGAGTCACTGTCTCTCAGATGCTAGGGCTTAAAGCGTTCTGCAGCCCTGCCCTGAATACCATCAGATTTCTTCCAACGGAATCTGACCCCGACAAGTCGAGCCATTCAAGAAAAGCCTCTCGAGGCCAAGGCAACGACAACCCAAAGGGTAAATTCTGAAATAATGCAGTTTGAGTTTTCTCACCAAAAAAGGAGCGCAAATGAAAGTGAATGAAACAGCTGCGCCTAAGTACATGCTGTTGGTCAGATGATGCAGTTCCTTATTTCTGACAAAAATGATCTTATTCATGAAGGATTCTTCCCAAGCATACAGCTTCAGAACCTGATGAGTAGAGATGGATTAAAACAAAAACAGTCAATAAGTAATGAAAGCAAATATGACAGGAGAAGAGTGTAGAAACACATGCATGAATGAAAGCTTGATGCAGTTAAAATATTGCCCGAAACAACGCTGTAGCTAGCATTCAACACAAAAAACCATTGCCAAACTAACCAAACTAATGGGTAAAAGGGGGTAATTTTCTTAAGAAGCTGTGTTTGGTGTATAACAAGATAATTTGGTTTCATCATCTGTGTTGATAATGTGAGTTGGCCACAGTAAAGCTGACTTTTCGAGCGTTAGTCTTTCGTCAGGGCGATGACGAAAGGGCTAAGACTCGAAATGTCAGCTCAATTACGATAGCCACCTGACATTATCAACTCAGTAGATAAAACTAAATTCACCATTGGTTAGTGACTCCGTCTTTACGATTACATTACAAAAATCAATCAACTACTAGCAATTCTCCTATCTAGAACACAAAGCCGGATCGTACCTTGATTCCACTAAGAACCTCATTCATCACTCTGATGCGTTCGTCTGCATTTGCCATCTGCTTCACCTGTGAAACAAAACGCATATTAAATATTAAACCCGGTGCTTAGACTCAGTGATGTCGCAATTCAAATTTCAAATCGAGAAAGATAGGTATGAAAACACACAGAATTGTTATCACGAATAATGAGGAAAACGTTTTGGAAAGTAGCCGAATTAAGCTCTACTTTCCCACTTACAATATTCATGTGACCATAATTAAGGGTGCTAGGAGATAAAAAGAGATAGTATGTAACATCCACTGATTCCGTCGCTTCTTACAGCACACGGAAACTACGCTAAAGACGCAATTTCAGGGGGGATTGACACCTTCATTTCGAGAAACAACCTCTTAGGGATTTTGATGACGACCGATATTTTTTTCCTCCACGTTTTTTCAGAAGGTCGCTTCTTTCATGTTACCTGCATCTTTCTGACTAAACGCGTTATGAGAAGATTCAGCGGCACTAATAGTAGCAGCGTGCCTAGTCCAGCCAAGACTGCCACTCCCATGGTGACATATAAAAAGTAGATGGCAACACAAATTTGAAAGGGCGCTGACCACAGTTGATTGAGGGTTTCAACCAGATGCATGACACGTTGAGCGTCCACAGCCATGAGGTTGACTGTTTCACCGGTTGTGGTTATCCTTCTTGAGTTACTGTTTAATGTCAAAGCCTGGTGAATTAACAGAAAAATAAAAAAAAAAGAAAAATACATAGAGATGCTGCGTAATGATTTTTTGCGAGTCGACTCATTTTGCCTGGAATTTTCAGTTTGAAATCCATGTGGATCATCTTTATCCAAAGCTATCCTCATTGGTTACTGGTTTATCCTCTTCATTTTATTCAACACATTGTCCCGCCTAATTACGAAGCTCATATTTCACGACTTCCTCCACTTTATAGGCCATTATCCTTGCACTTTGCGACGAAAGAATGAAGAACAAAAAATATCACGGCTTACCTATAAAAAGGAAATCAGCAACCACTCTATGAGAAACCACAGAGGCGTGAATTGGAATAAAATGTTCCACTGTACATCTAGTGAGATTTTAAAACCGCAAGAACTTCAGTGCAGTTTTGCACATAACAATGTTTAATGTGTTCAAAATAACCCTTGCCCGCGCGATCTAATCTTGAGTCTTACGTGGGAAAGACGTGACTCGTTTGATGATCTGAACAACACATGCCAATACTTGGGTGTACAAGAGACAGTTACGGGTGACGAATGCTCTCACCTTGGCATAAACAACACCAACAATACTTGTATGAACTCTCATTGCTGATTTGAATGCAATGTGCAGTGCATGCTGCACTGCCGTCAGCTGGAGGATTGCCACAATAACAAGGACGACAACATACACATAGCCTTTCCATCTGTCTGCATCGTTACCCTTATCTTCTGTATAGTCTATTAGGAGTCTGAAAGAGACCAATTGGGAGTAAGCTCGTGAAAGTAAACTACCTTGTTGCTGTATCTTTTAAGAATTTAAGCAACGTACTTGCAATAGCCTGGGAAATTTGCAAGATTTTTATTTCGTCTTACACAACAAACGTGCACTCAGCTAAATCTAGCTTGCGAGAAAACCCTAATTAAAAGTGCTTCAGCGCGAGTGTTTCTTCACCCGCGGGAAAGTATCATGCCTCAAGCAACTCGAGTCAGTGAGAGGTCTGCAAGGGGCCTAGCACTGTTGATGAGTAATGCCGACAGACCTCCGGCAAACCTATCCCCACCTAGTCCCAAACCTTCTCGGGGACGGATAAACACGTGTCTTGCAGCCGTGATGTCGAAGCCGGCTCGTAGACTATACAAGAACAATAAATAGCGTAATTTAAGGTATCTTGTTAGTGTAGCATATTAATTCCAAGGATTTTGACGAAAAAAAGTTCACGGCTGACGACATTATGACCTCTTCGCTCCTGCATCATTCACTCAGTTTATACTGTCGCCTGGCCAAACTATTCATTACTTCATTTCTATTTTTAGATCTAACATCAAATGTGTCACTCTAGAACTTGAAGTATCTGTTATGCAGTTATTTTTTCAAATTGAGACACAAAACCCAAAAGAAAAAAGACAAAACATACTCAAAAATGTGTCTCATGTATACTTAAAAATTAAGTGACATTTTAGCACTCAGCTCTTGTGAAAAAAAAAGTCCTCAAAAATTCATCGAGCCAAAGGCCTTTTCAATCAATTTTCTTCAGCACTTTTAGGGCGCTTTTCGATTGAATGTCTTAGAAGCAAAAGCAAAGTAATCACATAGGCAATCATAGGAAAGGAAAATACCTTGACAAGCCAATGAGAACTCAAAAAAAAAAAAGCGAAATGCCCAAAGCGCGGGAAAACGTGGGCGACCAAGTCGTGATTAGTTTCAAGCTTTGCATGTGATTGGTTGAGATGAGTGGTGCAATTTTTTCTGGACCAATCACACAGAGTTAGGTAAAGCAAAACCAATGGTATCCTGCATAACTATCAACATTCAATTGAAAATTGCTCCAATACAAAAAGTAATCACCCACCCTAAAAGGTACGGCTGAACGAACAACAGAATGTCATTCAGTAACTTGAAGAAAACGCCAATCACAAAGTAAGGAGCAAATACTTGTATCATGGCTTTGATTAGAGAGGGCTCTCTGCATTTTCCAACAAATGCAACATCACTGGCACTCTGAAGATGATTCTTTTCAAAGTCCTCGTCATTAGAACGTGGTGCTCTGTTTCTGCTGAGATAACAGAGGCAATAATCTGAATTTTTGTTTGATTGCAGACTGCACTATCACTCCATTTTTGCAAATAAAATGATATCAGTTAAGGAAGACCGTACTTTATAAGCACCATGGTCTCTTTGGGCTTCCACGCCATTTCTGTCTAAACTATCAAGTACAGTGTTTGTAGTTCTATGGTGGCAATAGTAAAAATAATTATAATAATCTTATAATAAAAATTATAGTAATAAAAATTATTCCTACAAACATTGTTCACTGACCCATGACACTTCCTTATTTCTTTCTCCCATTCACTCTGAAGTCTTGGTACAATACTGTGAGACAAACTTCCCTCCTCCAGTGCCCATAAATCAATGTCCAGCAGTGCTCTTTTAAAGCCAGTTAAAATGAGACTGCAAAAACATGTTATGTAGAATTATCACTATGTACTTCCTTCAGGGAATGGTTTTCACAGCACTTTATGTTAATGGAAGTGCAACGTTGATAAGATGTAGACTAAGTTAAAAATATTAATTTTGCCTCATATCAATAAGCAATGGTTATGATGAAAAACAAGCTCCATAAAAAATTTTTTCATGAACAAACTGTACTCAAAATTTATCACATTTTATGTCAACTGAACTTTCATCTCACTAGACAGTTTTATTGTCTAATCACCTGACTGAGTAAGCTTACCACAATAGTAAAACTTTTTGCTGAAAATCACCTACAACCATGATAATGGAAATTAAAATTTCAAGGAGAATGAGAAGTTACCTGTTTAGCCACCAAAATGACAAGCGTGAAAATATATTAGCTTTCTCCTCAGGGCATGGCTTCTAAAAGAAATAGCTTTATGGAACTCAAACTAACTTGAAAATGTACTCTAACAATGTAACAAATATATTAGACATTCAAGTGACAATATTTGAGAGACATTGGAAACTTGAAGAATACACATTCAAATGAAGAAATGAAAGGAAATCATGCTAATGCACCTATATGCATTACCTATGTGTCAATGCTTTAACCCTTTAACTCCCAGAGGTGACTTACATGTAACATCTCCCTATAATATCCATACATTATTCACAAATGGGTGATGAGAATACTCAATATTATCTGGTAAAAGTCGTTATCTTGATATAAGACCAAATTCCCCTAAATAATTTACAAGGAAATGTATAGAAGCTAGAGTGAGAATTAACAATTAGATCTTGGGAGTTAAAGGGTTAATAATAACTTTATGGGCACTTTGTATCTGGCTGTTGATGACCACAAATTGGGCCATACAAATCTGAAAAAAAAATTCCTAACTAATTGTTGTGAGTCAGTGTCCAATGACTTTCAGTAAATCCCACCACAAAATTGAAATGAGTTTCACTAAATCAAACCTTACTGTTTAGGTTTAACAAAGTACATACATGTAGTCATCAGTCTGTATTCAATTAAAGTGGCCCTGATCCAGCTGAAGTTTATCCCTAGTTTTCTTCACATGAAGGAATAGGTGTATCATTACTCCCCCTCAAAATGGGAAGCTGGTCCATCACATTGACCTGGCCAGGTCTCAAACCCAGACCTCTCATCCCACATTCATTAGCACACTAACCATCAGGCTACTGTGTGTTACACTTACACAGTTACTGCAAGTAACAACAGGAAAATCGAATGAAAAAAGAGTGTACTCACCCTCCTTGATTCAATCTTTTTGCTGGATATATTAGTAACATTCAGGATATTTGGAAAGAACTTTGATTCCACCTGTCTATTGACCAGAGAGGATGACAGCTGACCACCATTAACAAGATTATGAAGCCTGCAATAAAAAAAAAACATTGCCATAATTTAAGGTTAAACACATTATTTACAATCCAGAATATTTCGCTGGCCTGAAACACAAGTTATGTTTGATCATCAAAGAAAAAACATCAAAGACCTTCTTCCTTCAAGCTTGGACCAGCTAAAATCACCCATGTAACTGAACATTGAGTGTTGGCAACCAGACTTATATATTCTTAACCGTTCAGACTTATAATGTTTCTTAAAGTTTGCTTCTTACAAATGTTCCTAAAGCCCACTTAAAAAAAATTTATCTCAGCCAATCCAAAAATTCACCTAAACTTGTGCTGTGGTTCCCAGATAGACACTTAACCATTTACAACCTAACATCAGTTTGCATATTCTCTATTCTGTTCTCTACAATCTCTCTAAGGTGCTGACAAGGAGAATTTGTTTAATAATCAAGAGCTTCTAAATTTGATGGTCATTTTCTTTATTCTTGTAACCTTAACTCCACCTATCAGGAGATGGGATTGGGCAAGCACAGGCTTGTAAAGTTATCTAATGTAAAGACAATACCATCAAATTTTGTACACTGTACTAACTTCTCATCATCCACATCCTCCCTCAAAGGAACAACACAAATGCTTGGTATGAATCCTTCCTTTTCACTGAAAACACATCTTACATAGAGCCACCAAGATTTTACATTCTTGGTCAGAATCTCAAGACATTGACCTCTGGATAGTGGTAACTGAGCCTGTATGTTGGGTGGATTCTTGAGGCAGTCTTGTGTTAAAATAGCATCAGCTTGCAGTGGGTCAAAGTCATGAATGGCTACCACCCTTACTTTCTTTGCTATGGTTACTGATGCTGCCATGCCCTGCAGACAGGTATACTAATTACATGTATACCTATCAAACTTCCCAGAGCATAGTATTTGGGCACATCTGAAAACAAGTAATAACATATATAACAATATTAAATAAAAAGGAAATTTTGTATCATCATAGGGAATCAACCAGTGCAAGAGGTTCTGATTGCATTTCAGGTGTGCACAATATATGATATTATAATTATACACTAGACATACCATGAAAACTCTGATTGGTCAAGAACATAAAGTCATCATATACAATAGCCCATAAATTTGATGTGATTAACCAATATCTTCAACAGATATTGGTTTGTCATGTCAGGTTAAAACTTTGCCTAATTTCCCAGCCCTCATCCATGTATTGTTCAAAAATTTTTGCAGACTTGGAGAGCAGTGTTTTCTTTTGCAGATTGTTTTAGAATGTATAGTAAAACAATTATTGAATTTGGTTTTCCCATGATATCATGAATTATCAAGCCTTGTGTCTGAGTTATCTGCCTTTGGCTTTGTATAGGTAATCACATGAGGCCAAGTACTATTAAGGATTAATTGCACGAGAGTTTTCAAAATTTGGAAAATTTTGAAAACTCAAGTGCAATTAATCCTTAATAGTACGAGGTCTCATGGGATTACTTGTTTATCAATAAAGGGCAAAATTTTTACGAAGGAAAATCACACGCGCAGTCTATTTTTATCTGGGAAGCCTGTTTAGCGCTACGGCAAATCATCAATCAAATTGAACTGACCAATCGATTCAATGAAATTTTATTCTCCAAAACTGTGTCGTGATACACTGCCAAAAGTCTAGAAAACAAAGCTCATTTCAACAGAGCGTTTCTGCCAACAGAAAAACAACAAAGTGCTTTTAACTGAACAAAACACAGATTAGCAACAGATTAGCCAATCATTAACAGGTAATCATGCCCTCTCTTGATTACTAAAAATGCCCTCGATTAAGACAAAAATGCCCTCTCTCTCAACCAATCAGCGCTCAGTAATTTTGCCCTTTATTGATAAAGCAGATAACTCAAACCTTGACATCAATACTTCATGATATCACACTATGATTGCTTGATGAGTAAATATATTTGAAACAGGTACATTTTGGTCATACACAGTATGCATGTTGTGAGAGCTATGTCTTACTGCATGCATGACACATCACAGACTAGTTTTTTTGCATGCATATCATAAGGCATGCATGCCTTTTTGCTTGCATGTCATATTGCAAGTCAATTTTTTTAAAGAGCACACTGCTTAAAATGAAGAGTATGTATGTCTTTGTTCTGTGCTTTGTAAATATCTACATATCCGCAAATTTGTGACATGCCTGGCCTAACACATCATGGCACACAAGCTCATGCGTACACCTTGATACACATATTCCCAAAAAGGGTCCCGATTGTCACATATTATCGACATTATCGATTACTTATGATTATTTTGGTAAAATTTCCGCACAGCCCCATACTACATTATGCATTCAGTTCTTGAATAGAGAAAACAATGACAAAAACAATACATTTCCATTGGGAAAACAGATTTGTTTTACAATAGTATGGGGCTGTGCGGAAACTTTACCATATCTTCTATTACAATAAGTTCATTTTAAAATACAGGTTAGCCATTGGATGGCAGTCGATTTAATATTTTACGTTGAATGCACGTCTAGCGCGTCGCAATTTTACTTTGATAAGAAGTTATTATCCAGTAGTTCCACTCTGCGATTGAAACATCCAAAGAAACGTGATGTTTAGTTGTTGGACTATCAAAAATTGAAGACGTTTAACAAGGCTTCTGAACGTGTTGGACACTGGCGATATTCAAAATCCATTCGGCGATGCGATCTAACACTCTCCCACTAAGTTTAGATAACGTAACATGTTGTAAGATTCATCACTTACCAAGATTTCCTTGCAGGAACCAATCATCTCAATAAATATATAAATATTTGAGTCGCGTTTATGAGATGCGTGACCGTTTCCCGAAAAAAAAAAACCTCAACGGAAATCAATCTGCAAACCATCGAACGTATTTCCTTCCGGTTTATGTCATGTTCCACAGGGTCAAAGCTTAACAGATTAAAAGCAAATGATTAAATTTAAAACGTGACTGTGATAACTTCTACGATTTCGTGTAACTTTCCTCTGCCTTTTGGCGTTAGACACTTAACAAATACATTGAATAATTACAAATAATTTACATTGGCTATTCAGGTAAAGGAGCTAATAGGTAACCGAGCCTTCTTCTTGGATCGCTATTGCGTAACCCTCTATGGCGCGACAAGTGTCATGCGAACTAAACTAGAGGTTGCTAGAGTGATGGGCTCCTGTTATGAAAGAATAGCATTATTTCTTGTGTTCGCTTATTTTATCATTAATTGGGTCTCTATAATGTTTTGGTCTTTTAGAGTTGGTCATGCGGTTCTTGAGCATAAGTGAATCACCCTTTCAATTGTTGACAGACGATCTTTATCCCTCCTTCCTCGATCTTTCTGTCAACAACCTAACCTCAAATTATCGGTTACCTGTCGTCCTCACATTTATTATATGACCACGTTTTTAACTGATTTGAATGTTGCTTATAATCTTAATGCACGCTCTGGCGAATTTCTGGATATAGATTTGATCGACACTCTCCTCGCATATAACACCTAAGAGTGACTGACTTCTAATTTCTCCTTACGGTACCATCCTTGAATCAAATATAAAGTTCGTGAGAATACAGGAGATGATCGCCAATTAAAGATGCTCTTGATTGTCAACCAAATTCTCCTTGTCAGTACCACTAAAAAAATGTAAAGAGAACGGTGTGGAGAATATTGAAATCTTACGTTAGGATAAAGGGGTTAAGGCTGCAATAAAAAAAATTTGGTAATCATTTTTTTAAAAGGTCTCCTCCCTCTGCTTTAGAGCTAATGGCAGAATATGATCCAATTATATGAAAAATGAACGTGACTCAATGACAGCACCTCGAAAGGAACAGTGAGGTCCATTTCATATAACTATGGTTACCACTCTTTTAACTCCCAGATGTGTGAAAAAAAAAAAAACATCTAAGTTTGATTCACAACACCTGCATGGAGATTGCTTTGGATCGATATCTTACTTTCAGTTCGTATCACAAGTAAGCAAATACATTTAAAAGTAAGAAGAGTTGAAATAACACCATTGGATCCAGAGGCACCCAAAACGCACAATCGGTTTGGAAAGAAAGAAAATCCATTGAAATTCCACAGTGAAGAATTTTGGTAATGTAGTCATGACCAAGTTTCAGTTCCTCTAAGAATTATTTGCAAAAGTAAGTTTCAAGAGCCCATTACTCCTGTTAGTTCATGAAAATATACTGGTGGTATAATAAACAAAAAATTTCCACAAAAAAATTATTTTTTTAAATGTAATTTCCAATTTTATTTTTTCATTCCCCATTCCCCTTTCTCCGTTCTCCGCTCACCATTTCCTATTCCCCATTCCTCGTTCCCCATTTCCTATTCCTCGTTCCTCATTCTTCGTTTTCAATTTCCCATTCCCCGTTCTTCATTCCTCATTCTCCATTCCCATTCTCCATTCCTCATTCTCCATTCCTCATTCTCCATTCCTCATTCTCCATTCCTCGTTCTCCATTCCTCATTCTTTATTCTCCATTCCCATTCACAGTATGAAAAGTCAAGTTTACAGCTATTAATCCAACCGAATTACTACACACGCCAAAGGAAGGATTTAAATGACACCTCTAACTGAAGAACTTGATGTAAGCGATGCGGAAAAAATGGCGCCAATGTTTCTCTCACCTTGTGATTGGCTTGTTACAATTTACAAGCTTATGATTGGCCAGTTACACGCGATAACCGCTGAACGGAAACTCGCAGGCTCTACGATCTTCAGAGAGAGTGCGAATTATAAAGTTAATGATTCGAATGTTATGTTTATAAAGTGTTTTCAAAAGGTCGATCGCGCTTGAAACAACAGAACAGATTCATCTGTGACCACTGTAACGAATAATGTCGAGAGCAGCTTTCTGGAAACACCGTGGATGACTCAAGATAACGCCAGTGGAAAAGTGGCAAAGAAGGCAAGGTATCAGTCAAGCGATCTGGACAAAGACGTAATAAATGCTGCTAGCGATGCAGAGGAATGGACATCTACATGCCCTTCTTCGGAGGATGAGACACTTGGGGAAGCAATAAATAATGAAGGTATAGAAGGAACAGTTAACTCGTACAATACACTGTAGAAGTTTTGGGACGACTTCCTCAACCTGGCTCGAAAATACCTTTTGGTCATGAAGTTATGAATCAATAAAATAGAAGATTACGGTTAAACATGAATAAGTTTAGTTGTCATTTTGCTCTTTAGTCTTGTTCTTTAATTGCTTTATATTCGTGTTTTCTGAGCTGGTATTACAATGTATCACATCTTGCTTAAAAAGGATTGTTTCATGCAAAGGAAAGTTTTACACGTACCAGGACATACAAACTGAGAGTAAGGTCAAGCTTATTTAAGTGCCTGTGATATTTAAGGCTTCAGTTTTCTCAGATAGTCAAACATCCTCATTCATGATCAGTCTTAAGGTGACTGTCAACAAAATCTGGCCCAAATTTTTAAATTTCGCTTTTTTTGACGAACTTTTTCGGGAAACATTTAAGTAACTTCATGGAAAAAAATGCAAAATCTTAAAAGAAATATGAGTGGTAATAAAAAGAGCTTTCTGAGGGACCTGGTAATAAATAGTGAAAGGTGTTACAATCTGATGGCCTTCAACAGTGTCGACACTTTTCGAGCACTAAACTACATCCCAGATCTCAAATTACTGTTGATTTGCAAAAATATTATTAATGCTGTTTACATCACTCATTCGTGGTTGCAAGCTAGGACACTTGGCATTTCTGCAGTTATAATGAAACAGCAATAGATGGAAAAGTAATGAACTGTGTTTTCAAGAAAAGTCTTATCTGTTTCTATTTTGATGGCTGAAACTTCTGCTGGTTTCAGGTCAATTTCCAGTTTCATTTCCATCTGTATCCTTTGATTTTTGCCCACTCTTCTCATTTTCCTGTGTGCTCTGTTTTGTTGATGAATTTTCTCAACTTGGCTTCATTTACCCCATAATTTGAAATGGTTTTTCTTCAGAGAGGTCATGAAATGTCCTTTTCCACAAAATTCAATAGGCTTCTGTGTCACTAGACTCACTAGGAGGTCCTGTGTTGTGTATTGGTTGAAGGCATGAATATATTTGACAGCCACCTGAATGAGGTGCAAAAACTGTGAATTTCATTGGAGGCCAAAAACTCGAGGTTTGTGTTTGCGCAAGTTACTTGTCTTCAAAGGAATTGTTTGGGTATATAAATTTATGGGATTTTAAAGATAATTGGCCAGAATGTTCCTCAGATATTAACATACCAGAGAGTGTGAGTCTTCAACAAAATTCACAATATTTTTCTTCTGATGTCCTGGCACATGATTCAAGTTGAGAAATTTCCCACTGTCCAACTTAGCAATGTGGTTTCTCAAAAACCAGTGAGAATTTTGAAGAAGCCTCTCATTGTTTGCTAGCCCATTATCTCTCAAGTGATGTAGTCCACTTTATTTGCATCTGTGGTAACATGACAGATGGTAATTTGGGAAAACAGACACTGCTAGTTTTTATTTCTGTTTCATGGCTTGTGCATGTTCACCAAAGCAACATTTGCTAAAAGTATTGTTATTTTCAGAATCTACATTTATATTAGCTATACAGTGATGCTTGTATTTATGTGTTTTTTTTTTTTTTTGAAGTAGCATACATAGAAAGATTTTACTGGAAGGCACCCTATTTTGTTCATAGTAAAAGTCCTAGGCTAAGTCAGTCAAAGGTACATGTACATTGTACATGTATGGTAGCTGCCATCAATGCTTTTTCAATACTTTTGTCTCACTTGCATGTGAGGCCTCCCCTTCCCCACCTCCTACTTGGGAAGAGGGTATAAATTAGGTGCTCAGGTAAATAAGATATACGTTATGAACACTAAACATTTACCTCTGGTATTTGTTCCTCTAATAGGTTGTTCCCAAGAAGTTTTAATAATTTATTGGATGATGAAGCAGATTTCCTGTCTGCAATGAATGATGATGAAGACTGTTGTAAATCTTATGAGGTAGGTAAACTGAAGTTTACATTATTATAATGCTGTATCTCAGAAGGACAGGAAACTAGCGAATTCACAAATTTGATTGGCTAAAATCAATGTTGACCATGGTCTAGATTTTCCCACCCAGACCAGTATCTAGACCAGTTGCATTTTGGGGAAAGAAAGTTGCAAACAAAACACAAGGATATTGTCATCTTCTCTAAAAATACTAAATATACACATATATCTGTATAGTTATTTAACTTCATCTTTAAGTTTCAGTATGATACACTGATACATGATTCATTTTATTCATTTTTAAAACCACCAGTGAAAGCTCTGAAGGTTTGGACACTGATAGTTCGGAAGTCACTTCATCCAGTTGCAATGATATAAGTGATAATGAGAGCCTTGCAGGGGAGGAAGATCCTGATGTTTGGAATGACGCACCAGAGGACCATCTTCTTCAAGATATCACAAATGATGAACTTCTTCCAGAGCCTTTTTATCCAGTGTTGCCCACAAGTATTCAAACATCATGCTTGGAACTGAAAAGTTTGGTTCAAAGATGGACTGTTGTAATCTGCAATCAGCACAAATAATAGCTTCTTGGAGTACCTCTGATGGCACAATTTATACTTCTGGAGCTACTTGACGAGGCATAGTTAGCTTTTACCTTGTTCATAGTGTCAAGATTAGTGGCGAATTGAATCAGCATGTGTTTGCTGTTGTGTGGTGGCATAAATTTGATGAATATCAAGAGAACTTTGGCAATCCTATCCAGGTCTGGAAGCTTGATGACTATGATCCCTGTGGACCTGCTCTCTTTATGCCTGTGCAGCGAATTACACAAAGGTATGCTTCCTGTTCAGCAACAATGGATGGACGCAAAAAATTAATTGTAAGCCCAGTTCCAAGATTATTTTATTAAGTAGGAAAATGCTGAGCATATATATGTAGTCCATGTATCTCTTCTCAGTTCCACTGGCATTAATTTTTTGTCACAGAAAACAGTGGAGGGAGCAAGCGCTGTTTTGGCATTTTTGAAGCACTTAGGAGTCATAGTGTTTTTAATCATTGAATATGGATTTGGTGACTCTTTTAATTGCTAGGCAAATTCAGCTTTATTGTCCAATTATGTGACAGTGAATGCATGAGGATATCTATATTTCACTATTGTTAATCGTTTCAACTTTTGTGCTTGAAAATAAATTCTGTTTAAAATTTAAAAAACCCTTTTTGTACTTTTCTTTGTCAAGGATTAGAGAAAATCTTGAATTCAATTTATTCTATTGACTGACTAAAAAATTTTTTTTTTTAGAAAGATAAATTTTAAACAAAATGGAAAACATGGGTCAAGATTTTTGTTGTTGGCAGGGAATGTAATAATTACAAACAGTTTTCCTATCAGGCTTTATTTGTATCGATCCATAGATTGCATTCCTCACTCTAACATGATTGAGTTTGCCAGTAAGGTTTGGGGTTGAAAAACACCAGGAATTTTTCACTCTCACCCCACCCTACCCCCACTCCCCATCCTACCCCCACACCCCATCCTACATCCACTCACCATCCTTCCCCCAAAAAAAATACCCTTACGAAAACATTTCCAGTAACTCATTCGACGTGAAGGTGACAAGATAAAGTAATTAAAAAATAGAAGCAGGGAGAGGAAATGTGGAACAACAAAACCAACGATCCATCGAAAGTAACTTCTTAATTTCCAACACACTTTCAGTATAGTAATTGCTGTTTTCAAAATGTTGGCGTGGATGAGGTTTACCGTACCAACAGTATTATATATTTAGGGAATTTTCAATAGAAATAAATGCAAATAAGCCATCATTTGCGTTAAAAAAATTACGAATCTTTCAAATTTACCAGCTCGTTCGAAAATTAAACATAAATCTGTTCAAATAGCTCAGACAGGTTTACTTCTTATTCTGCTTCACGGCTTAAAGCACAACTTTAATGCAACTTTACGCTGCAGCGTAGACTTGTTCGACTTCCTTTATGCCAACTTTACATACCCTTTCCACAAGGCAGCGTATATGCAACCTTTACTTACCTTTAAGAAAATTTAATCATGGCGTAAAGTTAGTCAAATACCTTTACGCCTACTTTACATTACCTTTACGTAAATGTAACCTTTATACAGCTTTAAGGCGATTTAATTCATGGCGTAAAGTTAGATAACCTACTTTAAGGAGATTTAAGCCAACTTTTCTTTTTCGTAAATCTTTATTTTCATGCTGTGATTCCTCATTCCATTCTTCATTTGCGCTTTTATATAATTAGTAACATATTATTTCACCTGCTGAGTACAAAATTACGTTTTCTCGCTCATAAAATTGTCTTTTAAGCCTCGGTGTACGTTAAATCAAGTCAAAAACTTTGCTGGCCAAGGGGTTTTGACTGGATGATGAGAAAAAAATATACAACAAAGGATTTTCTTTTCAATTTCTGCTCTCGCTCACCGCCGTCATATAGATCCTCTCCCGCCCAGCCGCCCCCTGTTCTCCTCTCCTCAATAGAATGAAAATCATTGCACCTCAACGGAAAATGAAAACAATTTGACTTTCACCTAATCAATGAGTAGTTGTGGAAGTCTGGGATGATTTAAATGTCCCACGTCCCGTGTCTCATAAGACCTGCATTTACCATATTGAGTCAATCGAGTGCTGTCATGCGATGATTGCACGTGTGCGCGTGACAGCTATATAAGAACGCGCCTCATGATGAATTTGCATACACTATCTTCAACTTTCTAGAGCCCTCGTGCAAGATGTCCGGACGAGGTAAAGGAGCAAAAGCAGGAAAAAGTACAAGCAAAACAAGGTCTGCTCGAGCTGGTTTGCAGTTTCCTGTGGGAAGAATTCATCGGTTCCTTCGTAAAGGTTTGTGAAGATAATATACATTACGAGGAAATGATAACTGTTTGAGATTTCTTTTACAGTGTGAGACACTCGGGTAAAATTTCCGCACAGCCCCATACCACATTATGCATTCAGTTCTTGGATAGAGAAAACAATGACAAAAACAATACATTGTCATCGGGAAAACAGATTGTTTTACAATGGTATGGGGCTGCGCGGAAATTTTACCCAGTGGTTTGTCAATTTTTGTTTAGGAAATTATGCAGAACGGATTGGAGCAGGAGCGCCGGTTTATCTTGCAGCCGTTTTGGAATATCTTACTGCAGAAGTGTTGGAACTTGCGGGTAATGCCGCCCGCGACAACAAGAAATCCCGTATCATCCCACGCCATTTGCTGCTCGCGGTACGAAACGATGAAGAACTAAACCAACTTTTGAGCAACGTGACCTTCGCTGATAGTGGAGTGCTGCCTAATATCCAGGCTGTGCTGCTTCCTAAGAAAACTGCGTCCAAGTCTGGCGGCTCAAAATCGAGTAACTCCAGTCAAAGTCAGGAGTATTAGACGGAGTGACAGTGTACAATGAAAATGCGAATATGTAACTGTTGGAGACTTCCTTTGTATTTATAGTTTCTATGATTTATTAGTTTGCATAAAATTAACGAAGAGTTACAAAAGTTATATCTAAAAGTGATTAAAGCATTGAATAATTCAGATATTTGTTTTTTTGTATTTATGATTTTCCTGCTGGGCTTTTGCTTCACTTGAGCAATGCCAGTTCATTGGAGTAAAAAAAAACTTGAATGGTTTGTTTCATATGCTACGATAATTTTTTTTCCTAGTTTTGCAATATTTTTTTTTGGCTCCTCGCAGGGCTTCATGCCCCATCCTGGAATGATGATAATGATGGTATTTCTCAAACTCGTTAATTACTCCTGGCAAGGGTAATCATCCAACTGGTCAAAGAGAGGTTGATTTTGCCACGTGCATGTGGTTTGAAACGCAGGAATGAGGGGTTACCCATGACTTTCATGCAATACCAACCCCTTTGAGTTTAATGAAGCATCAAACTCGAATGACCTAGTTTCTTAATTTGATTATTATTAACACGCATTTGAATAAGATGTGAAAATGTCGCGAATATTTCCGTTTTTCTTTGTATGTGAGGCGCGCGGTGAAATCGATCGAAAATGATAAACGCACTCGACCTTCGGCTCCATGCTTTCATCTATCCTCCCGTGTCTGGAAACCCTGATGAGCCACTCGTACTCGTTTTTGAAATGGGTCAGGGGCTCTTGATTTCAGTTCATTTTATACCATAGCAACTGCTTCTACTTTCTTTCCACCCTGCTCTCCACCTTAATTCCGTCATCTTCCTAAAAATGGACACCTTTGTGTTCATTTGAAGAATATGTTATCGTTCTTGTGTAGCCGGCAAATGTTTTGATTTGCATAAAAGAGATCATTTCTATCGTTTAAGAGCAAAATTCTCTGAGACTGTCAATCTCGAATAAGAACTGATCTGACCAGGAGGATCTCAATAGGAAAATGGCTCTTACAGCCAACGGCAGGAGCCCATAATAGCTCCTGCTAACGGTTAAAGTTTTGGTCACTAAACGGCTAGAGGTAGGAGAATACGACAATTTCTCACAAACTTTCTTTTGTCGTGATTAAAAGATAAAAAAATTTACCGTTGTTTAACGACCTCCGGATAAAATAAAATTATTTCAAAAAAACATGATTTGGAAAAGGAATAAAATGTGACTAAGGGTCGGGGTGGCAAGGTTAATTTTGTGTTGTGTAATGCATGTGCTTTATTTGTTTTTGTCTGTTTGTTTTGTTCTAAAAAGCGTTCAAAATTAAAACGAATTTCTGTCTCTTAAATAACCCTTTAAATTGTGTTTTGTTTTGTAACTGATCAATGTACTAGCATATGCAATTTTTACCCCATCCTCCCCTCCCCCTCGCTCACTTAGTAAGCATATTCCCGCCAAATTCTAGAACCCAGTCTTCACATTGTTATCTCTCGTTCAAAAGGTCGCGGTCAAAACAATACACGCCTTCGCCCGACCTCTTAAACGTCGCCGTTGATCAGTGTTTTGGGTTTGCAGAGCTAGAGACTGAACAGCAAGGAGAGATTAGGTTAGTACACCGCTACAATCTGCAATGCACTTAATTTTACGATATTTAAGGTGTTAGAAAATTGTCTACTTGAGGGCTAGAGGGAGAGGCTTGTTTGGACATTTACACTCGCTATAGTGAAATTGAAATCATTCGCTTGGTGTGCATTTATCCACTTTCAATAAAATCATGAAGCAGATGGCAACTTTGAGTGCCAGCGTGAGAGTATTTCTTGACCACTTTGATGATTATGTGTGAACCATCGCACTCACCCCAAATTAAATTAAATAAGGCGAGCTTCAAAGTAAACATACGAGGGAGCGGATTTGGAAGCTCCCCGCTTAGATCTGATGATGTTCTCGTGCACGCATCGATTTTTCGTTCGTCAGATCTCTTTGCAAATCATTTCCATGCCGCCGATTGCACAGTGATAGTGAATGTTGTTTTGGTAAGATAGAACCATACTATGATAACCAGTGGAAGCGGGAAAAATACCACCGTAGGAAAAGTTGATTTGCATGACCTCCTAACCGTCGAATAGCTAACATAGCGTGACTCATCGATTTAACAACTTGGAATTTCACTTTGCAACCGCGTTCGCTATAGACCACATGATAGTTCTATAACTGAACTTGAGATTGGACTCATTGATTTAAGTCGAGTTACATTGTATCACAAGTGAAGAGCAAGAGCCATAGTTAATTTCGACCGAGCCGGATTTTTGTCGAGTCACGACTGTTATGTTTAGTTTTTCTTCCTGTTTTTTCCTTTTTTTCGTTTTTCTTTTGGTTTGATTTTTGATGTACTAGATGCACCTGTGATACAACAACGCGTAGGTAGAAGCTTGAAACTATTTTCATGGCCGTTTATAATTCTGCAATGGTTCACAGCTGCTTTCAAAGAAGTAAACATTTCCAGGCCTATACGAGTTTCATTCACAGATTCCCAGCTCTTTTACTTACACACACCTTACGCAGAAGTCCCATTTGCACCCAACCGCCATCTTGTCGCATATGTATATATGCATATGTCATTTAAAGGCATGATATGCAGGTTTCCCTTCTTCAAAATTCTCAAAACGACGTTATATAAGGTGTGGAATACACAAAACAGTCATGTTAATTACGCTGTGACTGAATTCTCTTATTTACTAAGGGTGTTTTCGCACCTTATGATAATAGCTCCTCCTAAGGGAAAAATCCAAATTTAGCCTGCAATCACAGGCTGTGCTACAGGGAGTACAATGTAAAAATACATCTTTTTGTTTTAGGTTGTCTTCCAGCCACACCTGTGTTAGCTCTTTTTAGTTCATGCAGTCTTTTAGGGTAAATCATGTCATCATCTTCTCCTCATGTACGACTTCATAATTCTTTTTTAAGTGATTGCCTATGTCTTAAATATTTATTTCTATGGGTTTTGGTGTTTCTTTTTTGTCGTTTGACATTTCCACTCATATTGACCTCTATATTGACAGTGCTGATGTTATAGTGAATGTGCGGACTGAGCTGAATGTAACAATGGACAAAGGGACAAAAAAGGATCTTCTTGTTATAGCAGTGACTGCACATGATCCCAATCAGGATGATGACCTTAATGCACAAGAGGCAGTGGACACTGCTCCTGATGTCTCAGTACAGCTGTCAGTCAAGCGAAAGGAGAAATTTGAAGTTCTTGGAAGGAATGTGGGTTGGTGGCTGTATGTACGACGTGTTGACAATGAAGAAAAAGGTTACATTCCAAGCACTTGTGTTGTGCCTCTGAAGGATGATTTAACCCATGAAGAGTAGGTTGAATTAATATTTGCAGTTACTTTTTAGCTGAACTCTCAAGTCTCATGCACTTAGTATGATTGAACAAATTCAGTCTTACACTCTCACACTGAAATGATTTTTTGTTTGCGAATGAAAGATTCCTGATTGAAACTGTTGATTTGAAATAGCAAACTGCTGCTTTAGTTAAATACCTATAATATGAATTATTTTTCAAGATCTAGTTTACTCCTTGTTCCCTTGTACAAGCCTCAAACACTTCTCAACAGTGGGAATTCTGCATGTGTAAAGCCACCTGTTGCACCAATCAATGGTTTTATTGACTATTGCATGTGCTCACATGTTTACCATAAATCAGTAAAATGGACTCTCCAAACATATTCAGAATAAATGAATGCATGTCTTATTTACAGCATGCCCCCATACCCTACATAGCTGCAAGGCAATAAAGAATGGGATAGGTTCTGGTGTTGTGGGGCACCCTAGTTTTCTTGTGTAGAAGGGCTGTTCTCTTATAGGAACATTTCAAATATTGTTCTGAAATTTTATGGAAAAAGGTTGTTTATGAGGCATCCAAGGTAGAAGAATTCTCTGGCCCTTGCCCAAATTTTCTGAATAAATTTTGATGGCATGCCTGAGTTCTTCCTTAGATCAGGAGAATATTCTTCAGTTACTACACTGTTGCATTTTTGCATTTATGTAACAAAAAACCTGAATAATAAAGTGTAGGTCACAATTTTAGAGACTTACACCTGTGTACTGAAGTTGAGGTGTGAGGCAGTTAGAGATGGTAGACATATCTAGCCATTTGTGAAATTCAGACTAAATATATAAATTCATTTTTTAATCAACATCTTCCTTGGCATTGCTTTCCAGATGCTTAAGGTCTCTATTGATAAGAACAATCACAATGTTTTTTTTACAATAACTTCATAATTGCTGAGAATGTTATACATGTTTTAGGGAAGAAGAGCTCAGCCACAATGTTGAACTAACTGCAGACTTGATCAATCCAGAGGTTGATTTGAAGTTTTTTCCAGCTGCTCCTGTTGACAAAGATGTTACAAACAGGGTAGGTATTTCTATCTTAAATACAGCTGAAGATGAACCATAATCATTACTTCCTGATCTTCTTTCTGAAAGTGCGCAAAATAGTTGAGTTCGAGGTATACTTAGGAGAATGCATACTATTCATGTTGTTTTTCAATTCTGTTGGTTTTATATTATCCGGTGGGTATCAATCCAAAACCAGATTATTTCAGCTTTTTGATGCTATCTAGAACTGACTGACATTCATCGGGCCTCGATAGGCCACTTTACAGTTGTGTATAAAGTTGCCAATTCTTTGATTTGGAGTGAGGCTGAGTGACCTTGATGTGATAGAAACCAGTATCTAGATAGCAAAGTAAGTTATATTTGAAAAGTAGCAAGGTTTGTACCATAACAAGGTCAACCTTAGCCTCACTCCTGTTCAAAGGCTTGGCAACCGTGCACACAACTGTAAATGGACTATTTCGGGCTCTAGATAAGTGAAGTCCTGCAGGTTGACTCACTTCATTCATTCCATTAAATCAAAGGAAGTGAGCAACAACTACAAATCAGGACAGTGAGTCACACCATCACTTGATATGCGTGGGGTTAATTATACACAAGAGTTTGTTGGGCTGAAACAAAAATACCCATTCCTTAGCTGGATCAAATGCACCTTACTAATATTTGATTACCACCAGTACTAATATGATGATTTTTTTCTCTCCTCTTAGGATGTTTGTCCACAGAAAAATGCAAACATCTTTTCAAAACTTACATTTTGGTGGCTCAATGGGTGAGTCTTACATAATATTATGAAAGTGATGATTTGATTGTTCTGATAATTAGCATTGGATATGTTGATCAGAGGGTAGAGTTTATGAACATTCTTGCTTATGGCCTTAATGAGGCAGTGTAATTACATATTTTTGCCACTACCCAAGTATCATAGAAAAGTTAAATCTAAGAAAAATTTAGAAAAGTTTTTATTAGATACGTTGAAATGATTTTGACCTGAAAGTCAGTTTTAACTATATGCATGGTAAGATGTGTAAACTGCAGCATGTGATATGAAATTTGCTCTATTCAAATCATTTGGAAGGAATTATGTCATATTTTTGCTTTAATTTATAACACAAATTGAATAAAATGTTTATCAATCTTACAGTAATTTTGTTTTGTAAGAAATCATTGTATGTACTTTTATCTATATATAATGTACCTTACAAGCTTATCCAAGAATAATCATGCACATTATTGATTGTCAAAACTGAATGCAATAGACAGAAAAAAATTGTAATTCAGTCTATTTCTTGGGAGAACTGACTTCATGTATTATAATGAAAAAGGACAAAAAAAAAATAATATCAAAGACATCTAATATCAGAATTGAAATTAGTGAGTTGTAAGAGAACTAAAATATCCACTTCAGCAATCTTTCAGTAGGCTCCTGCTATCTCCTGCACCCCACTCAAGATGCTTTTTCCTATAATCTGTCACATGTGTCAAGCAAAAGTAACTGAAGAAAAATTGATGTTAGCATGCCTTGCAGAAAGAGGAGCTTCTCCCAGATTCCAGCAGGGCACACTAATATCAATTTTTTAAAATAATTTTTTTAATCATGTGCCAGACTTTGCCTAAAGGGAGGGAGTCAGCTTGTCATTTACTCTCAAGATCTCTCAATTTTGCTGAGAAAAACATCAGAAAAGGGTAGAGGACAAAGAGAACAAAACACCTAATGTTCCCAAGGAGACTGTTGCAACTCTGATATAATATTGTGTATGAAAATGGAGGTCGATCACTCTTGTTAATAAAAATGTGGTGATACAGTGAGTGATGTATTGTGAAGCGGTGGACATTGAAATTCCATCATCATGCAATTTTGATTCCTGAGAGTTTAATCCATCTTATTTTCTTCCAGGTTGATCTATCAAGGGTTTAAGAGGCCTCTGGTCAATGATGATTTATGGGCATTAAGCAAAAGGAACAAGTCTCTGAACATTGTGCCTAAGTTTATGGAGAAGTGGGCCAAGGAAGAGAAGCGATGTGCAATGTATGTACATGTAGCTGAATCCTTGCTGAACATATTTAACAATTATTCCATGAGTATAGGATGAATATGACATGGTAAATGGCCAATGACATGGTAAATGGTCAATGAGTCGATAATTGTTTAAAAAGTGTTCAGCTTGGCAACAGTTAGCACAACGCATTTCCATATAAGGTGACTCGGAACATGAGCTGATAACTAGAGTTGAGCAAACCAACAGGACACTAGAAGCGCACCATTTGAAGTTGAAAATTTGATAATAAGAATGATTCACTGAAGTGAAGGTGAACGGTGGTGGATATTTACCAAGCCGCAAAGCAGTGATGTAAATATCCACCACGTCCACTGAGTTGAATAATTTATTTAGTATATACTATTCAAAACCAAAGACAACAATTTATTTTTGAAAATATACCAAAATTGTCAGAGATTAAACTCTTGACACACAAATTTGTCTCATCTGCTGCTTGGACATGAATAGTACTTGCTGATGGCTTCCAAACTAGCCAACCAGGGCATGTAAAAGATGCTATTCGCATGTGTGATATATACTAATTAACATGAGTTATTATTAGATTCAGCAACAAATATTCGACACTTTCATTTCACTCACTGCCCATATAGAAATGTATCAGACCAAAGCTTTTATTGAATTTTGTTGTTTTCAATTTTGATTTTGTCAAATATAAATTATAATCATACCTCTAAGGCATTTAATAACCTATGAAGACCATGTAGCATGTTGGAAATACTTTTTGTGACAGAACAATGTATACATGAAACTTTTCAGTGGGAAAAGATGTCCATTAGAAGAACAGCAGGAGCAGGAGAAGGCTAAGTTGAAAGAGGAAAATGATGAAACTAAAGTTGAGTTTGTTCCTAAGAATGACGAGGAGCAGTCAAAGGATAAGAAAACTGAAAAAAAGAGACCTTCATTGATCAGAGCCATGGTTTATCAATTTGGACCTCAGTTTTTGATTGGAATGATTCTCAAACTTATCTATGATGTTATTCAGTTCATTCAACCACAGCTTGTAAAGTGAGTATAATCTAGCAGTGTAATATAGATATGTGAAAATTATAAGTATAATCTATGTTTGCATGTGGGATAATTTGGTTTTATCAGCTGAGTTGAAATATAAATTAGCCACAGTAGGGAGTTTTTAAGGCAGACCTTTCCAGCTGTTAAGGCCTTTGTCAAAGTAATAAATAACAAATTTAATACTTATATAGCCCAAAATTCATTATAAAAGTGAATGGCAAAGGGCTAACACCAGCCTTAGAAACCCTGTACTGTTGCACATTTAAATTTAAACTGGGTTGATAAAACCAAACTATCCTCTAAATTATCCTCCCCACCAACACAGTACCATAGTTTCTATGGAAACTTACATCATTTTTGCTCATGTCTACTTTTAGCCATGCTCACAGTTGGCTGATTTACACCTTTTGGTTAAATATATTCTCTGTGTTATTTTCCACTGGCTGAGTGACATGAGCTTACTGAAAACTATCTCTCTAAGAGAATGCTTGGTAGGACATGGGAATGAGCCAAGTGGCGTTTGGAGGGAATTTTTATGTTTGTTTTGTTGTGTGTTTGTTTCTTTTGACATTGCTGTTGCTGTTGTTGTTGCATCCCCTTTCACTGACATTTTCTCAACCACCTGCTCTCCCTGACGATTTCCAGTTTTGATAAAAAGTTCTGTGCTAATCAACTGTTGGCCAACTAACAGCTACTGTTGGCCAACTGTTGTTCAAGTCGGTGAACGGTCAACAAACTGTCGGCCCTCGCCAACATTAGTGGATAAATCCAGAGCATTTCTTTAATTTCTTACAACTTTCTGCTTTCATTTTACCAATGGCTTTCTGCATTGTCTACTTAACAAAGCGTCTGTTTAGTAATAGATCCTAGATGATGTCGATATTTAGTAAGAAAAAAAATTCATAAATACATACGAAATAACACATACGAAATTCATAGTTGCAGCCGAGTGTGTCACTAATTTCTTACCAATTTTCACGTCTTCTATGATCTATTATAGTAGAGACCCACTGCAACCTAGAATCTTTTTGTTTTGTTTTGTTTTTTTTTTTTTATGATAAAAAAGTAAACGTTTTTAATGTTGACTGTGTCAATGCGTCTGTTCTCCTATAGAACATAAGTAGGAATTAATCATGAAGCGTGTATGATTCAACTTATCATATAAATTAAGACCCAGAAAGGTGACTGTTAATGGGGTTTTATTTTGCTTTTCAGCTTATTGGTCTCTTATGTAGCAGATAAAACCATTCCTAGCAGTGAAAAGTGGAAGGGTTACATTTATGCTTTTTCCATGTTCCTTGTGTCAGCTGTCATGTCTCTTCTCATCCATCAGTATTGGCAAATTGTTTTTGTCCTCGGTATGAGGATACGAACTGCAATCATAGGAATGGTGTACGCAAAGGTAAATATGTTTAAAGAACCATTCAACTTGCTCGTTTATAAGCTTAGCTTCCACATAGGTCGTCCTATAGCTCGTCCTTTTCTGGGTTTACTTTTCGAGTGTGGTTTGTCCAGTTGTGGCCTCAGTTCTTTATGTCAGCCTGAATATTTCGCCGCCTGGTTTTTTTCGGGGCGTACTCCCTGTTCAACGAGAACTGTTTTAGCAAAAATATATTTTTTGTAAAGTATGGGATAGCAAGGGTAGTGCAAAGGCGAGAGCTCTTTTCTCATGCGACTCGCACTGTGCAGGGGTTGGTATGAGGGGTGAGTGGATGTTTCTAGGCATTGAAGAAAAGCTAAAACGAATGAAATGAACAAAAGAAGGGGAACGAAACGAGAAACAAACAGACAAAGTGTAAGTCTCCCTGCAACTTTGAGTAATGTGCGTCCATTCGAGCTATGAGATTCGAGGATGTTCCTAAAAAATGCGATGAAAAAAATTAGAGGAACAAAACGAGATGAACTGTAGCAAGCAAACAAACGAACAAAATGTAAACAGAGCAAAACAAAACAAAGTTAAAGACTATTGAAAGGGTATACTGACGTAGCATTTGGATTGAGCAAATCAAAAGCAAAACTTCAAGCTCGTCTTTTCTTAAAGTAGCAATTTGGCGAAATAAATCATCAAACCGTCTGCCATGGCAACCGAAGCGATCGTAATTTGGAGCGCTGAAATGTGTTTCTTGTTAATCCTCTGTTCATTTTTGTTATGTTTTGCTTGTTTTTTTTTGTTTTGTTTTGTTTGTTTTTATTTTTTTATATACGTAATTAGCACCGGTATGTCGATGCAAGCTGACCAGTACTTTTAAAAATCACCCAAGATTTAACAAAGATCAGTAAGGCTGCGTTCAACCCGTTAATGTTAACGCGTGCATAATTATTCATGAAACGCTGTCACTTTTTTTTAAAAGGCACTAGCACTGAACAGCAAGGCACGAATGGAGTCTACTGCTGGTGAGATGGTAAATCTGATGTCGGTTGATGCCCAGCGCCTGATGGACCTAGTAACTTATTTGAATGTTCTGTGGTCGTCACCTCTTGTGATTGTGATAGCGATGTATTTTTTGTTTGACGTGATGGGCCCTTCCACTCTGGCGGGTGTAGGAGTGTTGATCCTGTTAGTGCCGTTTAATCTCGTTGTGACCAAGATCGCCCGAAAACTGCAGGTTTGAAGATTTTTTTGCCTTTTAATTTGTTGTCTTGTAGAGGTTTGACCTTGATTCTTACATTGGCAGGTCGAATAAAATTATTTTCGTTAAAAATTATGATCTGATGTTTACCGATAGAACCATTTGAGCGGATGGCAGCTGGTAGGAGAGGAGTCTTAGGGACTATATTTTCTCTGAAAATCTTCGTAATTTTGCACTGCTACTCGATCTTGCGGATTAATAATGGTAATAGGACTGAGTGGAGTCCTAGTCGCTTCGCGGTCGTTCAATTTTGTTAATCACTCGACGTATGATTACTGACCGAATTGGACGACATGAAGCTCTGTTAACTATAACTATGGTTATCACTAGCCCGATTTAAGCAGTAATAGGACAGTGTATGTGTCATGCTTGTAACAGGACAGTGTAATAGGACGGTTAAAGGGACAGTTAACACGTCATGCCTCAGCAAGTGGACAGAACGCGTCATGTGCGCGCGTTGTTGGCTCGCATTTCGCCGAGTTAGCAATTGGTTCGTTGCTCTTTGTGCGTTATTTGTACTCTCCTTCTTCTCTTTGTTCCTTAATTTCCTTTCGAACGTCTCCCTGTAAAAAGGTAAGAGACCCCCTTTAATCACGCCTTCATTACGTGAAGTACTGTGATTTTTCGTAGGTGAAGCAAATGGAAGCCAAAGACTCGCGTATCAAGATCATTAATGAAATCATAGCTGGAGTCAAGGTAGAGTTCATTACTTCAATTTTGTCTTTAGAATATTATCCATGTCGTGAAAAAGTTAGGCCAAACAGTTTCTATTTTTCATGTATCGGGGGAAGTCGCAAAAGCTCGCAAGGATTGTTGAGCTTTTTTTTTTTTTTTTTACTCTCATTCTGCGTCACATTCGCGCTCGCTAATCAGCTTCTTCCCTATCGCATCCCTTCACACCGATTGGACATGACGTCGCCTTGGTCAGTGGATACCATTCTTAGGGTTTTCGTGGTTACCCGCTGTATCTTGACTGCTTCTTTGCCCCACCCCCTCCACTTTTATCTATTCCGGCTGTAATGTAAACTCCAACTTGTCGTTTTGCTTGCATTGGAAGGTAGCTTGTCTGAAACTTTACCCATGGGGCAAAGGGACATGAAATTCTATAATTCCGGCAGGGTACTCTATCTGCCCCGCAAAAAAGATTGACCGCACACCCTACTGATAGATCTCACTCACGTGGCATGCATGTTTAAGACTGTAATCCTCTCTTGACGCTGACAACTGGGGAGGCAAGACTTAATTTTCCTTTTCCTTTTTTCAGGTTCTAAAGTTGTATGCCTGGGAAAAATCGTTCATGAGCAAAGTTTTCAACATTCGTAAGAAGGAGTTGAAACAACTAAAGAATGCTGCTTACTTGAATGCAACGTTTGCTTTCACCTTCACATGTGCTCCATTTATGGTTAGTTACATACATATTAGTTTGGTGATAAATGTCTGAAAGGATAATGGTTTCAATTCCTTAATATTTAAAACAGTAGATCGTAATAAACAATGGTAGGTGGTGTGAGTAGTCCTGAAAGGAATTGTTGTCGGCGGAAGTGATTGTCGAGGGATATCTTATCAGCAAAGAAACGAAAAAAGAGAACTTAACGTTTTTGTATTTTGCTTCGAGGCGAACATGTTGGATTTTTCGGCGACCAAATTGTTATAGTTGTTAAACTTTTCTGCTGCCAGTTGGTGCTCGCGTGAAAAACGGTTGACTTCGGAGACTGAACACTTCTCTTAAGGAGTGCCCTAAGATGGAGTATCTCAATGTGCGTTTTTGCTTTACAAGAAAATGTGTTTATTTGTTGAACAAAATTTCAAACTAATTAATACCCTCTACTTCTACTCCAGGTTGCTCTTGCGACATTCGCCATCTATGTCCTAACGGGAAACGAGTTGACAGCTAACAAGGCATTTGTTGCTCTGTCACTATTCAATATCCTAAGATATCCCATTACAATGTTCCCGAATGTAATTATCAGCACGATACAGGTGAGTAAGTGTCCGATATGACTCAAGCTCCCAATTCAGTGACGCCATCAATAGGTATTATGTGAGTGTTTTATGAGGTCGCGATCATTCACTGAGCCTTCATGTTTGATTTGTGGTCAAAGGGAAGGACCGGAAGGGGACTTGGAGAGACTTTCATCGATCTGCTCGACTATCTTCCTCCCTCGATCTTCCACTGCTTTAAACATCCAGGTTTACAGGAGCAGTGCGGCCGGGTGGTAAAGGCGCGGGACTTGTAATATGGTGGTTGCGGGTTTTAACCCTTTAACTCCCAAGATCTCATTAGTAATTCTCCTTTATTGGCCTCCATACAGTTCTTGTGATGTTAGTTTGGAGAATTTAGTATTGGATCAAATTAATCCCCTAATTGATATTTGTCTTTATTCTCATCACTTATCTGGTTGATATTGTATTGATATTGTAAGGAGAAATTCTGTCTTAATCACTAACGGGAGGTTAAGGGTTAAGTCCTCCACCCTGCTACTTAGCTGCGCTTTGTATATTGCTAACTGGTCTGCCTCCTGCCAGTTGAGATTTTCAAACCCTATGTTTAAAAATGTTTTCGTTCGTTCGTTCATACATTCGTTCGTCCGTCCGCACGTTCGTCGGTTCGTCCGTCCGTCCGTCCGTCTGCCCGTGTATTCGTTCATTTATTTATTTATTCCTTCATACATTTATTTCTGCATTCTCATTGGACTTGAAAAGCCCCAATATGAGAAAAATCATTTAGGTAAACATACATCAATTAAGTATACATTGACAAGTCGACAGCCAAAAGTTTTACGAAAAAATACTAGTTAAAAGCTCGCTCGTTGAAGTACTTCCACGCTTGCAGGCTCTTATAACATATGCATTGTTTTATAGAAGATGTTCCCTTGTTGCATTCGCTACTTTTTTTCCTTATAAGTGTTTTATAACGTTTTTGATTTAATGATTAATATCTCTTGTTCTTCGTAGGGAAAGGTGTCTGTTGACAGGCTAACACACTTTCTAAATCTGGAAGAGCTGGATACAACCAACGTAGAAAAGACAATGCCTGAGCATAGTGAGTCGACTTTGATCGCAATTAGGACTTTTCTCTCCTGCGTTTTATTTGGTTTGAGTGTATTCTTATCTGGGATCAAAATCACAACTTTCTATGTGAACTAGGAAAGGCATTTGTACCACGGCTTCCTAAAACAACGCCTCCATCTTAACATATAGATTCTCCGTATCTTTTAAAACTTTTCTCAATAGTTGTTGTTGTTGTTTTGATTTTTTTTGTTGTTGTTTGTTGTTGTTTTATTTTTTGCTTTGCTTTGCTTTGTGTTGTTTTGTTTCAATTGCTTGTTTTTCTAATAATTTATCTTTAGGAGTCACCTCTCTCTCTCTCTCTCTCTCTGAACTTTTCCACACAGGGCTTAAAATAAATTTTCACCAAATACAACCTTTTCCATTGTCTCTGCGTTATAGTCAGTTCACAAGCGATTCATGTCGAAGAAGGCAGTTTCGGTTGGGATAAAGAGGAAACTCCTTTCTTATCAAAGTAAGTAAACAAAATGAAGACAGTAGTTTGTGTAGTGTGATCGTCCGGGTGAGTGTAGTTCTGAAAAGAACTGTTGTTGGTGACTGACGTTTCGACTATCTGTGCGATAGTCATCCTCAGAGTCAAGTAAGGAGTAGTTGTCAGTCGATGATGTTATAAAGTCTGGTCTGTTGAACGTGATTGGTCTGTTTAGCCGTGATGTGATTGGCTGGAAGACTCATGTAGAGTTTGTTAACAGTCATTGGTCGGTTTCGATCCGTCTGTTGTTTGTCGGTCTGTTTGTCGGTTTGTTAACGTCGTTAATGAGTCGTTTGTAAGGTGCTGGTAATTGTTGACATCTGTTGAGAGGCGTCTGTTCTAAGTTAGTGAACCAGCTTTCCAGAGTCAGTCGTTGAAAATAGTTTGTACTGTAGGTTAAGCATTTAGCAGAGTCCCAGTCGATTCTGTGATTAGTTTGTCGGTGATGTTCAGAAATGTGATTGTTTACATCGCCATTTCTAGTAGATCGTTTGTGTTCAGTTAGTCGCGTGTTAAGGTTTCTACCAGTCTCACCAATGTAGGAGGCCTGGCAGTCGGAGCATTCGATCTTATAAATCGCTCCCTGTCTGTTGTTGGGTTCTTCTTTGTCTTTAACGTTGGTCAGCAAATGTCGTAAAGTAGTTATAGGCCTGTGAGCTACGCGAATGTTGTAAGGTTGTAGGATCCGCGCGATAGCCTCAGAAGTGCCTTTGATGTAGGGTATAGTAGCTGTAGTCGTGATAGATGTGGAGTCCCTGTTAGTTTCTGTAGTGTCGGTCACCCTGTGAGTGTTTCGTCTAATGAAGTCAGTGTTGTAGTTGTTTTTGTCAAAAACACGGTCAAGGTACTTGTTTTCGTCAGATAAACTGAAACAGCAATTACCGACTACCTTACTCGACACTGTCACAGCTATTGCCGACAGAAGAGCCGACAAAACGAGTTACCAAGCTCGTGACAAACATCAACAAAAACTGACGCGACTTCAACATAACAAAGACAAAAGACGACAAAGAACCGACGACAACTGGCTCAGGAACATCTCTTCCCGTCCCCTAGACAAGACTGAGACTCAAGTACTATCTTACGGACTGAAACACTCAGTGACGCCTAAACGTATACCGACCGAGTCTATTGTATCTAGTGTTGAGGCGGCTCTTTCTCGTCAACGAGACTTATCAGAACCTGCCAAGGACAACATCAGAAGTAGAATTGCTTCCACAATACAATCAGCCTCTATAACTGACAGCAACTTAACCAAAGACGAACAACAAGCACTGAAACGACTGAAAAACGACAAGGAAATTGTTATACTACCAGCCGACAAAGGACGTGTTACTGTTGTTATGGACAAGACTGACTACTATGACAAAATGGACGCACTTGTTAACGACAAACAAACTTACGAATTACTTAAACGTGACCCGACGCCAGCACTACAACGCAAACTCAACAACAAATTACTTACGCTCAAAAAGACTGAAGCCTTTGACACTCAACGCTACTACCGGCTGAGGTGCTCTGTACCACAACCACCTAAACTTTACGGACTACCGAAACTACACCAACCTGGGATACCTATGCGACCTATAGTCTCATTCTGTGGGTCCCCGACGTACCAACTGTCGAAATACCTTACGACGATACTGCAACCACTGACTGACAAATCGAGACGTAAACTACAATCAACTGAGAACTTTATTGACGCTATCAAAGACGTACAGATACCTGACGACTACAAACTTGTGTCTTTTGATGTGAAATCACTGTTCACCAGTATTCCACTTCAATTGGCTCTACAGTGTACTGAAACCGCCATCCAACAGTCTACTGATGCACTACCATTACCGACAGAAGACATTATGGACCTACTTAACCTCTGCCTTACATCGACTTACTTTCAGTACAACGGGAAACACTACAAGCAGTTGCACGGAACAGCTATGGGGTCGCCGGTCTCCGTTGTTGTCGCAGAAATTGTGATGCAAAACATCGAGGAACGTGCCCTTGCAACTTGCCGACAAACCATACCGCTTTGGTTACGCTACGTAGACGACACATTTACCGCCGTAAACAAAGACGAAATTGACGCTTTTCACAATCACCTTAACGAACAAACCACCGACATTCAGTTTACCAGGGAGATCGAAGAAGACGGCAAGCTTCCTTTTCTCGACTGTTTGGTAGGCCGAAACAACAACGAACTACGAACAACAATATACAGAAAACCGACGCATACCGACAGACTTCTTGACGAATCATCCTACAACCCGACTTCCCACAAAGCTACGACTATCAAGACATTGACAAGACGAGCGCAACTTGTTTGCAACACACCGGACAGTTTATCTGACGAAAACAAGTACCTTGACCGTGTTTTTGACAAAAACAACTACAACACTGACTTCATTAGACGAAACACTCACAGGGTGACCGACACTACAGAAACTAACAGGGACTCCACATCTATCACGACTACAGCTACTATACCCTACATCAAAGGCACTTCTGAGGCTATCGCGCGGATCCTACAACCTTACAACATTCGCGTAGCTCACAGGCCTATAACTACTTTACGACATTTGCTGACCAACGTTAAAGACAAAGACGAACCCAACAACAGACAGGGAGCGATTTATAAGATCGAATGCTCCGACTGCCAGGCCTCCTACATTGGTGAGACTGGTAGAAACCTTAACACGCGACTAACTGAACACAAACGATCTACTAGAAATGGCGATGTAAACAATCACATTTCTGAACATCACCGACAAACTAATCACAGAATCGACTGGGACTCTGCTAAATGCTTAACCTACAGTACAAACTATTTTCAACGACTGACTCTGGAAAGCTGGTTCACTAACTTAGAACAGACGCCTCTCAACAGATGTCAACAATTACCAGCACCTTACAAACGACTCATTAACGACGTTAACAAACCGACAAACAGACCGACAAACAACAGACGGATCGAAACCGACCAATGACTGTTAACAAACTCTACATGAGTCTTCCAGCCAATCACATCACGGCTAAACAGACCAATCACGTTCAACAGACCAGACTTTATAACATCATCGACTGACAACTACTCCTTACTTGACTCTGAGGATGACTATCGCACAGATAGTCGAAACGTCAGTCACCAACAACAGTTCTTTTCAGAACTACACTCACCCGGACGATCACACTACACAAACTACTGATACTCCTGGGTTCAAACCATTTACTTTAAAATGAAGACAGATACTGTGTGGGTGAAAAGTGACACCATTCATTGCATAGTTACCAGTTTTTGCTGCGCAGCTGCAGCACGAAGGTCTGAAATACCAGCATCTCCAAAAGCATTTTAAGCAAAACCGTTCTCGGCGAGATGCTGAACTAACAGCATTACTTCCCAGCCAATAAACTGTGAAAAATATTTCCATATATATGTAGTTACATTTGACTCCTTAACTTTCTTTACTCCTCCTACCTAGCATCAATATCAATATTCCCAGTGGTTCACTCGTGGCTGTTGTTGGTCACGTGGGATGTGGTAAAACTACCTTGCTCTCCGCTCTTCTTGGTGAGACAGAAAAGTTATCCGGAAAAGTGTATGTCAAAGTGAGTATTTGCAATCTTAGATTTTTTTATTTGTTTTGTTTTTTTTTTTAATTTGTTTTGTTTTGTTTGCTTTTAATTTGTTTAGGACTGTTTGTTTGTTTGTATTTTTTTGGTTGCCGTTGTCATTGTTGTTGATTTCATGTATGTTGTGTTCTTTCTCAACTCGGTGCACTGATCCTATTTTAGCATTCCGGGCGAATGCGTGAAAAACCTCCATTTTTCTCATGCAAAAATCGATGTGCAGTGGTAAAGCAAATACGTGTCTTAAAACGTGACGTTAGTCGAAAGAAAAAGAGCAACCAGCGATGCCCTTGCCAAGTATGGGAAATGTGGCTTAAAAGTTGAACACGGTCAGAAGGAAAAGAGCAACCAGCGTTGTGCGTGCTTAGTATGGGAGCTCACTGACTCATCGCTAAACTACCTGTTCACTATGACAACGCAAGAATTAATAATGGTTTAATGCTGTGCTAATTTGTTTTCAGGGCTCTGTGGCATATGTTCCCCAGCAGGCCTGGATACAAAATGCAACACTGAGGGACAATATCCTTTTTGGACGAAGTTTTGATCCTAAACGCTATTGCAAGACCATCAGCACTTGTGCTTTGAGGACCGACCTGGATATTTTACCCGGGGGAGACATGACAGAGATTGGGGAAAAGGTACATTGCTTGCCTACAGCAGTCTTTTATGTTTTGCAGTTGTGCTGACTGTTTTGCCCAACTTTATGGAATTAAGTGACGAGGGCCGCGCGGGCTAATGGACTAAAGGTCCGAGAATATAGCGTAATACAATGCATGAACTGACTTGCCGCAAAATTTATCACGCCTTATGCCGAAAGTAACCAGGCCTTGCTTGTTCGAAAGATGGACAACGCTATCCACTCGACAGATCTCCTTAGTTTTGTTGGCACTCATCCGCTGAATGGCAATTTTTCCGTTGGTTAGCTTCATCTGCCATTTAGGCAAAACGGAGCCAGACTTAGAAACGGTGAATTGCTTGTTCAAGTCACAGAATCTGCACCAGACCCACTTGTTACACGCTCTACATGAGAGAACACTTTTGCCACTGAAAATCGTGGAGTTTCATTACTTTCGGAAATTCACGCTCTATTTTTTCTAGGGTATAAATCTGAGTGGAGGGCAAAAACAACGTATAAGTCTTGCGCGTTCTGTGTACTTTGATGCTGATGTTTACTTGTTGGACGATCCACTCAGTGCTGTGGACTCACATGTTGGAAAACACATATTTGATAAAGTTATCGGACCAAGGGGAAAACTCAGAAAGAAGGTACAGTTCGAGAGCATTTCTAAAGTTTTAACTGCTAGAGCTTTTCCAAATATCGACTCTGAATGTAAAAGTAAGGTAAAATTTTGCTTTCCTCAGACTCGCGTCTTTGTTACCCATGGAGTTGGCTTCCTTCCTCAAGTGGATCAGATCATTGTTTTGCAAGATGGAAGAATATCTGAGGTACCTTTTCTTAAGCTTTAAAGTAGACTTCAATTTTATTGTTTAATGTAGCAACTTAACGGTAAAGACTGAAGTTTGAATTGAAGACGCACTATGAATTACGAAGTTTGTTGTTAAGGTGTTTTTCTTTTTGTATGAAGTTTCAAAACGTCATCTGGCGAATATATGAGCTACGTTTTCTTAGGCTTTAAAGCAGACTTCAATTTTAAAATTTCATGTGGCAACTTGACGGTAGACTGAAGTTTGAATTAAAAGTGCGCTATAGATTTCGAAGTTTGTTGTTGGCATGTTTTTCTTTCCTTATGAAGCTTCGAAATGTCATCTCAATCGAGAAGGAACGTAAAATAAAACCTAATTATCTAACCTTTTGTTTATTCAAGTTGTGTACGAATGTAAGATTTTTGATATACTTTGTAACACTTGAAGTCGTACCTACGTTTGGAGGTACGGTGACGTTACAGCCAAATTTTTTTGGCTTGATGCTTCTCGTACGTACGGATGGACTGACGCTCGGACGTACGGTGACGTCAAAGCCAAATTACTTCTAAGGCTATGGTGTCCCATGGAAAGCAATACAGGCCCAGTGCAGAAAATTTCGCACATCAAGTGTTCTCTACCGATTCAGACAGATTCTCTTTTGATCAGGTTGGAACGTATTCAGAACTTCTTGCAAACGAGGGAGCCTTTTCTGAGTTTCTCAAGACATTCGCTGCGGAACAGAATGTGGAGGAGGATGGTAGGCAGTGGTCGATATCTTAAGGGTATGGGTGCAACGACCTTTCAGGATATCTTTTAGGATATCTTTCTGGGTATGGGTGCAACGACTTTTTCATGGAGTAACGAGGCACTTTCATCAGTTAAGTCTGAAAGCAGCTTTTGGAGGTCAAGAGCTTAAATCCTAAATCTTATTTTTAAATCCTGACGTGACGAGTAGTATCATACAGAAGCCATCTACGAGAAACTGCTTGAAAATTGATTATGTGGTTGCCTGTAGAATTCTTTATAACTCCCTATAGTGGCAGAGACACAACCCAGAACGGAACCCACGATAAAAGAAGAAGCAGAAGGTGTAGATGAGATAGATGTCAGGTTTCAACGCACAGATAGTCGTTTAGAGAGGCAGGATAGTCGACTGGAGCGAATGGACAGTCAAATGGAAGGCCCAGTTTTCCGGAGGAAGCGAGCAGATAGCGTGTCTGTTGTCACGGTTGACACGGCCGATTTGGATTGTACATTCACGAGACCCGATGAGGACGTAGAAGACAGGATTATCGAAGAAGAGAAATCCGCAACTGGACGGGTACGTTTCAAATTATTATTAGCTTTTTTGTTTTTATTAACCGTGATCTACGACAGAAACACACGATGCGCAATTAAAAAAAGGAATTCTCTGATTTCCAAACAACTGAGTTTGCCGAAGAATTTACAATGTTTACAATGAAGGTGACATGTTATCCGTTTACACCGCGAAGGATTGACCCAAAAAACAGATGCCTTGTAGAAAATGCCAAAAAAGAGGAGGTGATAGAACTGTTTCGTCCTCCCCACTCTTAGAGAAACAACAAGCAAAACGTGGCTGAAACAAAAGAAAACAGTTGAAAAAATAACAAAAACCAAAAGCGAACGTACAAACGTAGATGGTCGAACTATAGAAATAGTTTGTGTCTTAGAAAGCTACTTTTACTTCTCTCGATCTGCAGCTTTCTTTACCCAGCGAACAAGCTATATTATGAGGTATTAGAATAAGTTATAAATCTTTCATGATTGCAGGTCAAATTTGCAGTGTTCTGGGCCTACGCAAAGTCAGTTAAAGTCTACTTGGCATTCAGCATACTATTGTTTGTAGTCCTAGCAGAAGCTAGTTCAGTTTCTTCAGGAATTTGGCTCGCCCGCTGGAGTTCAAGCAATGTCACTTCAGACAAAGAGCGTGACATGTACCTGGGAGTTTATGGCGGTCTTGGCTTTTTACAAGCTGCCAGCACACTCATTTCATCCTTGTGCCTGGCTGTTGGATCGAAAATTGCGTCACGCAATCTGCATCATACTCTTCTTGAGAATGTCTTGCACTCCCCCATGTCATTTTTTGAGACCACTCCTCTGGGGAGGATCGTGAACCGCTTCTCTAAGGATATCAGCACAATCGATGATAAGGTTCCCATGACTCTGATTATGTTCTTGCGAACGTTCTGTGGCGTTCTGGGAACCATCGCTGCCATTAGCTTCGCGACTCCAATTTTTCTGGTCGTAATCCTGCCCCTTGGTTTTGTCTACTTTTTCATTCAGGTAAAAAGTTTTTAGTTGAAAGAATGAATTAACTCTACTTACGTAGCGCTTTTCAATTGAGTGTTGTAAAAACCAAAACTAAGGTAATCACACATGCCGATCAAAAAAACGAAAATATGATTAGTTTTAGTTTTGCATTTGACTGGTTGAGATGAATGGTGCGCGTTTTCAGGACCAATCACAGAGTGAAGTAAACTTTCATTTCTCAGTGGAAAATTTGTCTACGTCTCTAATTTGATATCACAAATCTTAAATGCCATAAACAAATAATAACGAAAAAAATGACAATAGGAACGAAATTACAATGATTTAAATTACCTAGTCACAATAACTGATATATGGATTGTTGCAAGAGTTAAGAGTGTCCCATATTTCTTTGGGGAAAATATCAAAACAGGAGAACTTTTCGTCGTACTAATGTAACAGAAATAACCTTTGGGAAGCCTAGAGGAGCTCCTTCGTAAAGGGTATTTATGAACTTCCGAGACAAAAGGGTATGATTGCAGACCTCACTTTGGTATTAAATAAGGTAGACATATTAATGAACATTTTTTAGTTGAATTCAGGTGAGGCTCTCATGAATCGGAGCCTCAAATTAAGTTTTTCTTTTTTTTGTGCTGATCGTGCTAACTTGTGTAATAATGATTAATATGAAGATTTTAGATATATGAAAATTCACATATTTGCACTGCGGTGGAAAGATGAAATTAGGAGATCCTCGCAGCTATGAACACTACTGAAACGAGTAGTTGTAAATAGGACCTGAAAAAAATTGGTCAATTGGTAGAGCGCTGCACCGGTATCGCAGAGGTCATGGGTTCAAATCCCGTACGGGCCTGAAATTTTTTTCAGGTCCTATTTACAACTACTCGTTTCAGTAGTGTTCATAGCTGCGAGGATCTCCTAATGATTAATATGTTTGGTGACACGTATATAGATATGAATATTTCAGAAGTTAAACTTTGCTGTCCAAGGTCGATACCGTCACCTTAAAATTACGCTTAGCAATTTTAAGAGAGTTTTCACCTTACCATCTTCAGACTAGGGATTCGAAAAGACTTTTCACGCTTTAGTGGAAATCAGCCACTTTTGTAGTTATATCTATAGCTTTGGTTTTCAATCCATAGCCGAGCTGAGTGTATAATCCAAATATTTAATGCAAGCAGTATTGATCTTGACGATAACCATTTTCAACTCGGCCTCTAGAATTTGATCGATATTATGTCTAATAATTTGGGATACACATTTCTATGCAACCTTTTTTTGATGTATGCTATCCTTTTATTTTACAGAGAGTATATGTGGCCACGTCACGACAGCTTAAGAGAATCGAGTCCGTGACTCGATCACCAATCTTCAATAACTTCTTTGAGTCAATCAACGGAGCTAGCACCATCCGAGCATTTGCCCAACAACAGCGCTTAATCCGGGAAAACTACCATAGAGTTGACGAAAATCATGTGGCTTACTTTCCGGGAACTACAGCCAATAGGTAAATTCTCTATTCCTCGTACGAGATCTCACGTATTTTTTTTTCCACTCGACACTATATCCGTTCATGAACGAGGAGTTTCTAAAGCTCATATTTCGAGCGTTAACTCTTCGTTCTACGCTCTGACAAAGGGCTAACGCTCGAAACGTCAGCCGTAGGAACTCTTTATGGTGTCCAATTTACATCATCAACTCAAAGTAATACTGTATGTTCATTCAGGTGGCTTGCCCTGCGTCTGGAGTTTCTCGGCAATCTGATCATCCTCTTTGCCGGGCTGTTTGCTGTTATTAGTCGTGACTCGATCGAAAGTGGCCTTGTGGGATTGTCCATCACCTATGCTTTGCAGGTTTGTTTTTTTTTTTTCTTTCTTCCTGTCTTTATTTTTGGCGTCTTCTTTTGAAACGCCACAGTGTTACTGGGAATCATCATAAAGTCGAATACGATCAAGAAAAAACAAGCATAGTTGAGAACAAATACTGGGTGAGAATATTGATGGAGAATTTTAACGTGAGGTACGGCGATTTTGCTTCAGTTTTTCTCGTCGAAGAGACGTAAGAGGAGGCTAAAGGAGGCCGGGTTTTGTTTCTTTTGCTTTTTTTTTTGTCATCTTGTTTGTTTTGTTTCTTTCTGTTTTTGTTTTGTTTTTCATTTGTGGTTCGATTTTGTTATATTTCTCGTTTGCGTTTTGATTTTGTTTTATTTTCTTATTTACGTTTTGGTTTTGTTTTGTTTTTTTCCTTTTGCGTTTTGATTTTGTTTTGTTTTGGTTTCATTTTATAATTTCTTTCTTGTTCTGTTTTTTTTTGAGGGGGGAGGGTTGGGCGGGCGGGGGGGGGGGAGAGGTGCCAGTGAACCAGTGTGCGGTTACACTGATAAGTTAACATACGTAAAAAAACAGATCACTCTTAGGGGTTTACTTGAACTAAATTTGTGGGTTTGTTATTTAAGATTACTAACACTCTGAACTGGATGGTGCGAATGAGCAGTGAGCTTGAAACTAATATTGTGTCTGTTGAGCGGGTTAAGGAATATTCAGAAGCACCAACTGAGGTATGGTAAAACAAATAGTGATAAGTTGAGATAACATGATGAAATCTTCATAATGATGTGAACCGATCTTCCTGTGCATTGCCTGTTTTGTGAATTTTTGCTCCTATATTTCTGAATTGTTTTAATGATCTGATGAAGAAAAGTGAGGATAACAAACCTGCGTCGTCAGTAACATTAATCTTCGTACAACTCTAGCATATAAAGAGATAAACCCCAATTAAATCAAAAATAAACATTTCATGTCTTCCAAGTTGAGAGTTTTTTGTTTTTCCTTTCCTTTCCTCTTCTGATGTTTGCTTAGAAAAGAAATGTGGGTTCCTTGTTCTCTCACACGTCATGGTTACTTATAAGTATGTTACAGGGAAGCATGTTTATTTAAACTTGACATATGTGGGCATTTATTGCAGGCTGAGTGGATTATCCCAGACAACCGGCCCCCAGATAACTGGCCTGATGCTGGAAACATTGTCATTGAGGACTTTGACTTAAAATACAGAGAAGGATTACCTCTGGTATTGAAACAAATCAACTGCGATATTCAACCGGGAGAAAAGGTAATTAAGTCTCCGTATTCTTTACTTAACCCTTTCCAATCCAGCACCAGTAGGCATGTTCTCCACACTGTTCTTTATACGTTTCCCAAGGTGCTGACAAAGAGAATATGTTTAGCAATCAAAAGCTTCTCAAGTTGGTGATCATTTCTTGTTTTGTTGTGACCTGAATGTTCGAATGAGGGGTGATAAGATAAGGAGAAATTAATTGCTAATCACCCTTAGGGTTGAAGAAGAATGAGCAAAAGTTTTCTTTATGCACCGTTGGTGAATTCCTTTTTGGATAACTTGGTTTTATCAACTTGGTTGATAATTTAAACTGGCCATTCTGTGGTCTCCCCGTACATCTTGGCATTTCATGAAGCTACTTAACTTTAGGATTACTTTTATCTTTCAAATCGGCAATCTTAATCACTGCTGTAACAACGAACGTTTCCATGGTACTAATTTATTATTGTTTTCCACGTAACTATGGTCCCACTAATAGCGTAGCTCCAACACACACCACCCACATTTCCTCTATTCGCTTCGACAAAGGGCTCATGCTCAAAACCTCAGCTTTAGAAAATCTTTACGGTGGCCGATTTGCACTATTAACTGAGTTGATAAAATCAATTAATCCCGCAATACCCTCCTTCCTCCCCCCCCCCCCCCCCCCCTCCCTCCACCGACGCAGCACCACAGTTTCTTAAGAAACTTGCTCCTTTTATCAATGAACCTCTTTTAGATTGGTATCGTGGGTCGCACTGGAGCTGGAAAGTCAACTCTTACCTTAGCATTGTTTCGTATTCTCGAGAGAGCTGGTGGACGGATTCTTATCGATGGAGTTGATATCTCCAAGATTGGACTGCAGGATCTGCGGTCACGACTCACCATCATTCCCCAGGTAATGAAGCCCATCTGAAGAATTGAAAATTGAAGAGAGCTTGAAATGATCAATATTTATGGTGCTCTTGTCCTAACCTACAACATGACGAATCCGAAGTTTTAATTTAAAGTCATTCCGTCCGTATTTTTGGGACAGCATGAGAGCTGAGTTTTACAGCCGGTATTTGGTCACTTTCACATATTAACTGCAAAAAAAAAAATTAAAAAATATGAGATCTATTTATCTCCCATTTAACTCTACCTCTTTAATTCTATTTAACTGCAAAAACCACATGCTCTATGATTCTCTCCTACTGGCCAAAAGCAGCCCTCAAGAGTACTGAGGGGAACAAGAAAGATTCAAGATTCCAGTTTAAAATTTATATTTGTGTATCTGCATTACTAAGAATTATCAACAGTGGCACTGACTTCTTTCGTTTCGTGCCAAGGATCCTGTGTTGTTTTCCGGGACTCTTCGTCTAAACCTGGATCCATTTGACAGCCGCACGGATGAAGAACTCTGGAAAATCCTCGAATTGAGCCATTTGAAGAACTTCGTCTCAGGCTTGGAGGAAGGGCTTCTTTATCCTGTCAGTGAAGAAGGAAGTAACCTAAGGTATAACAAAGATTAGTTTACCCTAACATAACCTTGATCAGGTTTCTTGAGGGAAAGCAGATGGAGGAAAAAATTTCTGCTTTTTCTTACTTTTCGAACAAATAGACACAAGTAGTGTAAAATTTTATTATCTGGTTGCCTTGACTAGTCTGCGAGCAGATCCTCATTATTGGCGTAGGATGCGCGTTTTCCCACCCGTGAGGAGATTTGAGACGAGTCGGAGAAGAGTTTGCCAGGGGTCTGGTACGAATGATTATTAGTGCCAGACCACTAAGAGACCTCTCGCCGGCTCGCTTTACTCAAGGACGCAGTTTTTCGTGGGTTGAGAGACGTCTCTAATAATGAAGGGGTCACTCGCGCACCATGCTTTGACAAGTGTGGTCGACAATTTTTTATTGTTAATATATACGGCGAAAAATTTTGCATAACAAGTACACTTGCCAAGGGACGCTTGGTGGTGTAAATGCGGGTTTAGCGAAGGAGATGTAGGTCAACATGTTTCGTTCAAGTTTGTGTTGAGGCTCTCAGCTTTGGTCCTTTGATGTCACTTAATTATAATCTGCAACTTTACCTTTTGATGCTTTTGACAGTGTTGGTCAGCGGCAGTTGGTGTGTTTAGCGCGTGCGCTACTTCGTAAAAGTAAGGTCCTGGTCTTGGACGAAGCCACGGCTGCGGTGGACTTGGAAACTGATGAACTCATTCAGCAAACGATTAGGCGTGAGTTCGCTGACCGCACAGTGTTCACCATTGCTCATAGGCTCAACACCATTATGGACTATACCAGGTTTGTAATACTCATAGGTAAACAGGAAGAGAATTCCATCCCATTGGTTTTTACGTAGTTGTCGTCTGCCATCATACATGAAGATCCTCTTATGTGTCCTGCCTCTTAGTAAAGGTTTCGCGTTTTCTGCAGTAGATAAAGGTGGGACCCCTAATTAGTGCTCGTCTCTTTCTTTCTAGGATCATGGTTCTGGACAAAGGTTTCGTGGTGGAGTTCGACAGTCCTGAGAACCTCTTGACCCAGAGGGGGATATTTTATTCCATGGCACAAGACGCTGGATTAGCTTAATTTTCTTATTATAAGCCTTCTTATGAGTAGTTAGTTGCAGTAAATGTGATAGGCGACAGGATCGGTTTCAAAGCAAGCCTCAAGTAACAAGGGGAACCATAGAGAAGCCCAACCTTTCGAAGTTCGCCCAAGAGATTTTTCTTAAGCATTTTGCTCCTCGCCTTAAAGCCTCGCTTTTGGTTTTTTAGTTCGTTTTTAAACATGTAACATTGCAATCTAGATTTGGGCAAACGTTGCCACAAGGGAACGTAAAGGCTACAAAATGTACTGCGAGGTATGATCAGTTAGCCTTTAAGTTAAGCTTGTTATAGCTAGCCTTGATGCATTTTTTACCGTAATAGTTTTTCTGCACGTTGCAAGCTAAGAGATCCTGCAAGCTTCAGATCTTCTGCTTATCGTTTTTAAGGAAGCTTAAGCCATTTTGTACTTGATTCAAAAAAAAGATCGTCCGCTTATGCATAATTTTATGTTTAAAGTTTCTTTTGCTGTTCTGATCGAGAACACCCTTCACCAGTCATCAGTAAAAGGTCTCGAGGTTATCTCCACTCCTGAAATATTGTACAAAGACCATCCATTTTTATTCCAAATTCCTACTCTTATTTTTGAAAAGAAAAGATAACGTTCTTCTTTCTCATAGTTCATAACCAACTCTCTCTTTACAATGTTTACTTTATATGTTCCAAAAGCTTTCACATTTTGATGCATACGGTTAAAATTTCTCAACGGGTTTATAATTCTTTGAGGGGGTCAATGAAAGCTAGATCATATAGATAGTTTTTTAACCTGCAGTTGACTTGTGATTTGTTTATTGGTTAGCTTTGTTCTGGAATATATTATAGCCTCTATTTCCAAATTATTTATTCAGATTCAATTTGCACTGTCGTGGGTGTAGCTAGAAAAATAATAAAATAACAAGCACTGGTTATGAGCTGCTTCCTGTACTTATTAAGGACTAGGCACAAGTACGTTTCTCTTATTCCCTTACTCTCTGAGCTTTATTAACCAAGAATGACTGGTTTGTTGTTTTTTGTGTCAACTATCTACTCTGGCATATAGTTTGTGAAACTCCATGTCAACGGGTTTGTCAGTAACGAAGTAAGATCACTTTTAGTTACACCTAGGAGTTGATAATTGACACACTTTTCAATTGTCAAAAATCAACTCTGGCATATGGCTAGTAAAGCTCAATGTTAACGGACATATAAATCAACTAAGAAAGACCTTTTCAAGTAATAACTCACGAACCACGCCAGTCACTAGAAAGTTGGCGCGAAAGTTGAGGTCGCCTGTTCGACACCTTACGGTGACATACTTCGATTTAATTATTTTGCTTCGAAAATTTATTTTTTCTTCTTTCTATTTCTTTTTTCTGCCAAATACCATAAAGTAAAAGACCTTTAACATAATACGCAATGATGCAATTTTGCATGATAAGCCTCAAATCGCGTCAGAAACGCACAATTCGGGGAAAATCGGACCAATTTTTTTTGTTCAATTCTACTTGCTGGCACCTGCTGACAGTTACAACTGGTCTCACTCTGGGAGCAGATATCGAAAAAAACAAGTTTCGTTCACCCATCACCTCAGGAAAGGTCTGACACTTGATTCTGATAGAGAAAGACCTCCTGATCAACACGAGGTAGTTCTTAGAGTTGCAAACTCGGAATTGTGGTATACTTTTCAAAATACTGTCACTGCTTTTCTGTCAAGATGTAAACGAGGATAAGATCTAAATTTACCTTTAGCTCCTAACGGATGAGAGAATGCGATTAAAAATTGAAAGTAAAAAAGTATTAAAAGCTTTATTGCTAGTAAAAATCTTTATATCGTGAGACGAATGCTCCTAACAATTTAGCACGAAGTAAAATTTTACCACATCTGCACCGCTGCTTACGTATTTTTCCCACAATATTATTTCGTGAAGTCTTAAATATTGGTCGACATGTATTACACGTGTAATTACTCTACGTATGTTCTTTAGAAAATACGAACAATCATTTCACCAACTCGTTGTGACATTGACCTGAAGTCTTTTGTACTATCTATATTCACCACTTATACGTTAATTATATTAGTTCACGCGGTTATATTTAAAAGGCTATTTTTGCTAAAGAATTTTCAGCGATCAATATGAGTTCATCACTTCCAATTAATGCACAGGCTTTGCTCTACCGGCTGACTCTGACTCTGACTGGCTGACTCTGACCGGCTGACTCTGAACGTAATTAAGTGAAATAAAAGTAAAGGCATGAATTGATTGGCCAGGAAGATCTGAGCAGACTCTGGAAGCCAATTATCTACATTGTTGTGTAGAACCATCAAGAGGTGTGACATTTCGCTTGGATTATTTAACACCTCATCGACACATTTTCCTGAACCTTTCAGGAAACGGAACTATATTAGTACTTTCGTTGTAGTCACCCGTATTATGCTTAAGATAAGACAAGCAAATATAACCCTTACTCTGTGTCAATAACAACCTTACTCGAGAATGCTTCTTTCATCACTCAAGGTAAGCGGCTTTAGTTTCGAGATTTTTGTCACTGAAACCAAGTGGGCGCTGACCAAATCATCAAACAGGAACTTCACCTCAATACTTTCTATCAATTGCCAATTATCAATTTCTTACTCATCATATCATCGCACACGTTAGGCTATCTCCAGATCAGAGTTTCAAGTTATCACGCTAAGAGAGATTTTAACTACTGTGTATTCACCGCAAAATGTTCCTTGATTTTCTCTTATTTTGATTCTCATATAACTATATGCAGTATGGGTAGGTTTATTTGACACAAATAATGAGCTATTTTTGATGGCTTTCTATATGTTGGTCAATTCGCCAGAATTTCACTGCTAAGTCAGTTTAGACCTCTGGGATTTATTTGCTAGATTTTCTAGTATTTGAAATATTTGTTGCACACATTAAAAACAACCGTAAAAAAGGAATTAATCTTGGGTCCTAAGCAGGGTGATAATTTACTTGAGCATATTACAGAGTCTTGCTTTTGTTCGTATTCTGTGTGACAGAGCAACTTTCACAAAATTATCTTAATCCCTGCTTGAATGCGCAGTGATAGCGTGACAAACGCGTTTAGACCCTTGGGATTATGGGAACCCGCCGCGGCTTTCGGTGGCACACGCATTAAACAACATGTCGGTCGCAAAACACCGGTAACAGAACTGACGACTAGCATTGAGCTGTTCTTTCAGGCGTTTTGGAAAACGAAAGTCATGATTCATATAAATGATAACAAAGTGAAAGAGACAAACTAGCGTCCTGCGGCATCGCACTGAGTTCGGCTTTGTGGTGGACAATACTTAGGCGCTGGCTTCGATTGAATATTCACTAGTACTGACAAAACATAATGCCTGGTTCTTCGTCACGATAACCGAGAACGGGATGTTCTCTTGAATTATTCCGATTTCAGACAGGACTATTCGGAGAAGATGTCTGTGACAGGTAAGCCTGGAACCTGGTGTTGAGATGTTGATCACGAATGCGAGGTACGGTCTACTTAAGCTACGTAAGAAGGCGGTCGAATGATGTAATTGTGTGTTGTAAATTCGCTTCCAACAGTTCTCTTCATCTGTCCAAATAAAATCATATTCATTGGTAGCAAAAGCTAAAGCCGCATAAAGAAAAACATTGGAAAAAATCGCGGGAGAAAATTTACTATCCACCGCAAGCATGTGGAAGTTTCTTACCGTCGAGAAGAGAGCCATTTTTAAGACCACTTTAAGACAATATGGCGGTATTTTTCGCTGAAAATGATTTTCCCGATTTATTGAAGTTTGATGCAGTAGTACATAATTCAAGTTTCACGCTTTGCCGTCAATGTTGTATCATCAAAATCGTCGTGTTGTAGGAACTTAACGTAAACATTACGATTGACCCGTGACATAACGCCTTACGTGACGTTTCGAGGCGTGACAAAACAGTCGCAGGATCGTCGATAGACAGTCTTCACAGATCAACATGAAAGGGCTTTTAAGTAAGCTTGGGTTGTACAAAATTTCACCTATGGAAAAGGGCAGTCTTAAGGAAAGGGTTTTTAGGAGAAGTTAATGTTTTCGTGTACTCTATTCTTGCGAAATTGTGATGTAGGTATCAACAAGGGAAAGCCAGCTGCTCAGTGGCGAACAGAGAAGAAGTCATAAATCGTATTTGACCTGGAGATCAGTGGAAGAGTAGTTTGGGGCACGTTTTGGATTTGAAATGGCACTTTGAAAATGTCCATCTCAAATTTATAACAAAATACCTTTTAAAGGATTCCAATATTGCGACATCAACATTCTCCTCTGTCTTTTTAAGGAATACTTTTATTTCAGCATTTCAACAGTGTACAGTTATTGTGCAGTCAGGAACAAAACTAAACCATTTTGGTACCAGATAGTTTTAAACTGGGCGCAACGAACTTTATTTGAGCATACTCAAGAGAATTTCAACTTGAAATACTGTACGAGAGATAGAGATACCCCTTACAATGTTATATGTACTGATCACTAAGTAATGTTTAGATTACGTTAAATTAATACCTCCTTTCACATCTATAGGCGGAATGACTGAAAAATCGTCTGGCTCGAATTATGAAACCAACTTCAGTGTCAACTGGGAACCAGAACAAACAAACGAGAGAAGAAAGAGGGTGAGGAAGTTAATTGAATCATTCTTTACTTGGGGGCAGATTTCAACGATCAAATGCAAAACTAAAACCAAACCCCACTGGGTCACTCACGTGTTCTCACGCTTCAAGCAGGTTGCTTGTTTTTACTTTGAGAATTGGTTGACAGCGATGTAAACTTTTATTCTGTTCTCTGGTTTGAACCTGGGGGCAGTATGGGAGTGGACTCTGATGATGACCTCCGCTCAGGCTGTCGAAACGTCGGTCACCACTACCGACAGCAGTCCTTCTCAGGACTACGCTCACTCGGACGATCAGATTACACAATCACTTTGCTCGGATTGGTATTTGTGATTCCTTTGGTTTTGGTTTGTCGACGCTTCAATGAAAACTGATTTACCATTAAATCTTGCAAGACACCACATAAATTTATCTAAATTTGGCTGGCGTTTTAGATATACGTTTTGTATAAATTGTACTAAGAGTAGCAAAAAGGGGGATTTATGGCTCTTATGTCACCACAGAATTTCCTGCAGAAATATTTGATCTTGTTTAACTGCTTTCCTTCTCTCGTTTCAGATTTCTTGTCCCGAAGATAAAGCAACATGCTTTTCAAGAATCACGTTCTGGTGGTTGAACTGGTAACCTACATTACTAACTTACCTTTACATACTGAGATATTTGTGGTGTCACGATTCAAGTAATATACCCGTCGAGGAAATCTAGCACGGAAGCGTAGTAAAAACCCTAACATAGACATTTTTCTGCAATAAACTGACATCAGGCGAAATGATCGAAAGGAAACCGAATTTTCTGGCACCGTCCTTGTTGGAAGCAATCGTTGCAGCAATCTGCATCGTTTGCGGCAGAATGCTGAATTTGCCTGAAACTTGCATCCCGGCTGCCCCGAAGTACACTTGTTGTTGTTTTTTTAGAAGATACTCAATTCTCATGTAGGTTTTTTATTTATTTTTTTTTCACCTTGGCTGCCTAGTGTTTTACGGGTTTAGGCAAATAACCAACGTATCTAACCACAGATTTAGAATCACGGGAACATCATGGGAACATCATGGGAACATCATGGGAAGCAGTGGAAGGGTGCCACCTCGGCTCTACTCAGCAAACTAACATGAGGAAAAAATTATTGTACTAAGGTTGTAAGCATCAGCAAGGCGGAGGGAGACCAAGAAATGTTCTAGTTGCTTGGAAGCCATCTTTAACTCTCTTTCCTTAGGATAATTTTTACCGGATACAAGAGACCACTGGAGGACAAGGATCTCTGGGCACTGAATAGGAAGAGCAGAGCTTCATACATTGTTCCTAAAGTGAGATCTATTTGGAATCTCGAACAAAAAAAATGCAACAGGTAGGTCCGTCAGCAAGTTTGTTTAGTGCATTAGATACAAAAACCCTAATATAGATCTCATTCATTTACAACTTTTTACAGGAGGAAAGGAGTTCTGGTTGAAGATGCTTGTGGCTTTGAGCCTAGTGAAACTGATTCGTTACTTGGTAGGAATAAAAAGGAGAAAAAATCACCCAGCAACAAAAGAAAACCTTCACTTTTGAAGGTTTTAGTCAAGATGTACGGATGGAAGTTTCTACTAGCCGCTATCTTTAAACTGTTCCACGACTGCTTTTTGTTTGTACAGCCTCAGTTATTAAGGTAAGCATAAATAAGTTGCTAAAAACTTAGATAAACTTTTGCATGGGCCAATTCTAAAGCCTGCTAGTGATTGATGTTTGTTTCACAAGTAGAATACTTGGAAATTCCGTTACGATGCTATTCGTTGCTTTCACCCTTTAACTCTAGTACATAAATATATATAATAAACACACATAATAATAATACTTTTACGTTCTGTTTACATTTCCTATGGCATTGCAAAGGAAAGTTACGATCATTTCCTGAATTCTCAAAACTCTAATGTTCGATTCAGCAATGATACCCTAATAAGAAATTAAATACCACTCGTCCTTTGGGGTTAGAGGGTTAAGGTTATAATCACTTTACCAGAGCAGAGATAATGTCCTTGGCCGGGTTGTTCAAAGCTTGGTTACGGTAACCCAGGGTTAATGTGAAATCTTAATTCAGATCTGAAAGCTTAAATAAAATTCTTGATAATTATTTTTGTCTGCAATTTGATGATTGGGTACTCTAAAAAGAATAGAGAAAATTATCCCAAAAGATGCTTTTGAACAAAGGTATAAAGAACCAGGACTAAAATTTAACCTTGGGTTAGCGCTGAAAGGCCTTCAAACTACTGGGCCCTGTACAAATAAAAAAATGGTTAACTTAATGCTACCATGTTTTTGAAGATTGGCGCGCTGTTTTGTCGATTACATGATGTGGCAAAACACTGCTATTAACATTTAGATCGAAATCTACCCTTCGTAATTTGTTCGAAATAGAGACTTCCCACGCATGATTATGCCTGACAATCTATGGTGTAAGAGGAGTACCATTTCATCGCGTTGGAAGAAACAATTCTGTGTTCGTTTCTTTCTTTAGAATGCTTATTGAATACATAGAAGACAAGTCCTCCACTGAGAAAATGTGGATGGGCTATGTCTACGCTGGGTCCATGTTTGTGTCAGCAACATTACAGTCCCTCGTCCTTCAACAGTATTTCCATATAATGGTCACACTTGGTATGAAAATTCGTTCAGCTGTTACTGGTCTTATATATGAAAAGGTGAGCTGCTAAGTCGAAAATTAGTTTTTTTTGTACATTTGGCTGCTATTTTGTTTGTATATGCAGAGTTAGAATGGAAAAAGAAAGACGTAAGAAATGCATGTTTGAATTACTTGATAAACTACCCATGAACGACTGAATCACCAACAACCTAAATGTATGAGCTTATCTCGAGTCTCAGCGTTATTTTTCTCCAATATTTCTCTGTCTTAGAGCAATTATTCCCTGATAATAGCCCCATGTATAAATATTATTGTAATAAAGTTTAGATATAGCACAAGTGAAATTTCGGAACTCAAGAGGTGGGGAGAAACACTCGTCTACGTCTCGTGTTTCCCTCGACAATTCTTTCGCGCTCTAGCGCTTCCTGCGTGCTTTACTACAGAACAAAGCACAGTCAAGGCTTCTCTATTTGTTAACTAACAAGGCTTACCAGTTTTCAATGAACTTTGCAGTTGTTTGTGAAACCTCACAACATCTTTCTATTGCTCGTCATATTAACGCTAAACTTGCCACTAACATCATTTGATCAGGCTCTGGTATTGTGCAACGAATCACGGTCGAAATCAACCGCTGGAGAAATTGTGAACCTGATGTCAGTGGACGCGCAAAGGCTGATGGATGTGATGACATATCTAAACATGATATGGTCTGGGCCCTTCCAAGTCGGAGTGTCATTGTATTTTCTTCATCAAACCATGGGCTGGCCTATTTATGCTGGCTTAGGTGTGATGGTGATTTTCACTCCAATTAATTTCTTGATCGGCAGAATGGTGAACAAGTTGCAGGTATTCAACGTCTTGGTTTGTACGCGTGGAGTAGTTAGTCTAGTTTTAGTATTAGTTTTGCGATATCCGTGTAGTTTTAGTGCAGAAACAAATAACGGAGATTCCTGAAAACAAAGAAATAGTCATTTTGGTTGCCCGAAGTTGTTGGATAGTTTCTCCTTTAGGTCATCCTTTTAACAAGACAGTGTTCAAGTATTGTCATTATTCATCGGAATTCCAATGAATAAACACTTCTCTTTTATGATCAGGTGAAGCAAATGTTGGAGAAGGATGGACGGATAAAGATAATTAATGAAGTTCTCAATGGAATCAAGGTAAATGTATACTGAACAGGACATGTACAGAGTACAAAAGGAAGCTGAACTTGTGATTTGATCAATCAGGAGAAGGCGGGCAAAAATGAAATGATGATAATATTCATGCTGAGCTTGAGCAGTTTGGTTGTTAACCTTGTGCTGTTTACTTTCATTTTCCAACTTAGAGCCAAGTTACAAGCCATTTGGACCCTTATTTGATTTAAATTTTTCTTTTCCAGGTTCTAAAGCTCTATGCGTGGGAAGAATCTTTCTTGTTAATAATTAACAACAAGCGACGCAAGGAACTCTCATTTCTTCTGAAGTCTCAAATCTGGAAAGTTTTCTTGAATTTCGTTTACAACAGTTTGCCTATCATGGTAAGTTCACAGTGACAACTAAGTTCGTGACATCAATGGTGAATTTTACGTTAACAATGCGAACAAGAAACACAAAATGAGAGCAATTAAAGCACTTATTGCCCAGTACATTAACCTGTAGCAAAATGCCTAGCATTCCTTTAGTGAAAATCCTCCTCACAAGACAGTACAGTAAATTTTTTGCGTTCACTTTTACATTTACTTTCGTACCATTTGTATCCTTTCTGTCGCTCCATTTCATTTCATTTTGAATCATTCTGAGCCCAGCGATCTTTTATCCCATCCCTATACTGTCTGTTCTCTTCGATATGTTTCTAGTCATTTGCTTTTGCTCTTCCCTCGAGTCTCTTTTTGATTGTAAATTAACACACTGAAATTTTTTCATCTATGTAGTAACACAATCATGCAAAAGACAATAACACAGTCTCAATCGACTTTCCTCCAAACAGGTTGCTGTTACAACGTTTGCTGTTTACGTTCTCATAGGCAACAGTCTGACCGCATCCAAAGCGTTTGTGGCCTTGTCGCTCTTTGGAATTTTGCGTTTTCCTCTTGGTTTCTTTCCAGATGTGATTGCAACTTGCATACAAGTAAGTCGAAAAAATTGGAAGGTCGTTGTCAATGCTCCTATATAAGGTTTAAGCTTGAAATTTCAAGTTACTCCAGTTTTTTTTATTGTTCTGGCCTTCCTCACGTTGTTCCTTGAGTAAGGATGAATGAAAGTTAGGTTCGCAGGCTTATGCTAGGGTTTTCGCCAAGATTCATTTGAGACGTTTGAATGGTCACACAAAGCTTTAAAGGCGCCAGGTAACGTGTAATCGTACAGGTATATAGTTTTTGCCGCTATATTTGTTGTAAAGTTGTACCATTGTTTAATGTAGATTTATGTCATTTTCCCTCCGTCCTTGCTTTTTTTTTTTTTTTTTTTCGTAAGGCACGGGTCTCGGTCAAGCGTATAGAAAAGTTCTTGGATTTAGAAGAACTGGACCCAAACAATGTTCTAAGGACGTCACGTAAGAGCAACGTAATGTAGTGGGTATTTCTGTGACTTGCAAAGACTGAGCACTCGTTGCAGTGATTGATGCGTCAGCCAGTAGGCCACACAGATGACTCACCCAGTAATTTGGGGAGACGAATATACTGACTGATAATTTTAAGCCACCATGTACACATTTGAGTACAGTGTTTTCTTAGGCAGAGAATGTATGAAAACGTGTAAACGTTTACGGCGTTATTTATTTTTCATTTGTCTATTTCACTTCCATCTTGAACTAGAATTAAAGCTCAATTTACCAGTACCGCAGTGAGCCTAAGTGCATCGACGTATACCAAGAATACGCGCCAGTAAACAATTTTCTTGGACTTAAAACATTTTCATTATTCCTAATGCATACAAGATTTCCATGTTCAGTGACTGTAATCCGAAGTGGAGGAGGTTAACCTTTAATGTAAAGCACCGAGTAAAAGAGCAAATGCGGACTCTTCTTATTTTTCTCCCTTAGCAACACAGCTTACTTCGGAAATGATTGGCGTCAAAAGTGGTGTATTTGGATGGAACAGAAAGGATGCACCTAAAATTCATGGGTAAGAGAGAATTGATAAAAAGGCTAAATCAAGAATGTAATTAGCCGAAAAGGTTTTATTCCTAAGTAAGGCAAGAAACATCAAGAGGCTCACAAAAAAGAAAAGGAGCAATAACCGGGTAAGGACGTAGAAATTTTAAACGAGTTACAATGAGTTTTTCAATTGCCACAAATTTGAAAGAATGTTGGTAACTAAAATTTATGGTGTAGGTACTTTGAGCTGGCCTTTAAATGTCGTCTGTCAACTGGTCTTATGTTATGCTTCTTTGTTTTGTTTGTTTTGTTTTGATTTCTTTCTGTCTGTCTGTCCGTCTTTCTGTCTGTCTGTCTGTCTGTCTGTCCGTCCGTCTGTCCGTCTGTCTGTCTGTCTGTCTGTCTGTCTGTCTGTCAGTCAGGAAACCGGTCTGTTTCACTTGAAGTCTGATTTTTTACGACGTCGGTAGTAGTATAAATTGCTTATACATGGCCCTCTTTAAGTCGGAAGTTCTCTGAATATTGTAGTGTTTCCTTAGCAATAGATCGTGTGGATTTCCCACTGAGCGCAAACGAAGGGCTAATAAGTTAAATATTTAATTGAAAATGATTTGCCGGATACGAACGATAATTCTTGAAGGGCTCAACTGCATATTGCACATTTATCATAATATGCATTCGTTTCGAGTAACACTAAATTTAAATGACAAAATATATCCCCTCATGGGCAATTTATTGTGCTATATATTTTTTTTTAAAACATATATTTTACTGTCGCATTTTACTGTTTCAGTATCAACCTAAACATTCCAAAGGGCTCCCTGGTTGCAGTCGTTGGTCAGGTTGGATGCGGAAAATCTACTTTGCTTTCCTCTCTTCTTGGTGAAACAGAGAAGTTGAATGGCACCATTTATGTTGACGTACGTAATGTATTATTTCTCTAATGAGTGATGACCTCTTTCAAATTTAGCCATCTTAAAATCCATAGTTAATTTTGGGTTTGTTGATTTCAAGGTCCCTAAATCAAACTATCTGAGATAGCGTATACAATATGAATAATTCCGTTTTAGCTCACTTGTGATATCCCTTCACTATGTTCTTTGCAATGTTAAATATGATGTAGCGAGTACAGATGGAAAGAACATTGACTGTCATGACTGTCTGAGTGGTAATTGATGAATTTACCTTTTGACTGATTTGTGGACTCGTCGATAAAAAGTCGCTTGATGAAAATTAAAGTGGTCGATATCTTTTCCTACAGGGATCTGTGGCGTATGTTTCCCAGCAGGCCTGGATACAGAACGCCACTATACGAAACAATATCCTGTTTAATAAGGCCATGGATCCAGCTCGTTATGAGCAGGTTATTCACTCGTGCGCCTTGAGAAGTGATTTGAAAATTCTTCCAGCTGGTGACTCTACGGAAATAGGAGAACGGGTAAGAAGGAATTTTGGGAAGATTGTTCTACCTTTTTATCACCAAACTAAAAGGAGTGCAACTGGTTAAGATCTTCGCTATTCACTAAAGAGACAAGTTAGACATGGATGTTAATCATTTTGATTAAAGGTGGACAAAATTTTTATCATTTTTATTATGATTCAAATCCCTGGTAATTTCGAAAGCCCTGCTCGACTTTTTTGGCGTCCTATTGAACGAATAGGCTTTTAGGCTTTTAGGCTTTTAGCAACTTCTTCACAGCGGTTTTTCTTTTCCATCATTTCTTCTCGCTGACGACCGGGCAGATGTGTGGTTCAGTTTTCTGTTTGATACTGTAGTCGTCCATAACACCAAGAGATGTGAATAATGAGGCCATTGATAAATCCTTGGACAAAACTCCTTTCAATTATACAGGGCATCAACCTCAGTGGTGGACAAAAACAACGGGTAAGTCTAGCCCGCGCAGTTTATTTCAACGCTGATATCTACTTACTGGATGATCCGCTTAGTGCTGTGGACGCTCATGTTGGACGAAAGTTATTTCTGAATGTCATTGGACCTAATGGGATGCTTAAAGATAAGGTGAGGTGGGACAGGGATCATCTCAATGTTTCGTAATGTCGTAGACACAAGGATGTTAAGGACCTTAAGCAAACCACGACAGCGACAACAACGAGGACGTGGCCGAGCAAAATATCTATTACTGGAGGAAAAATAGCTGAGCGCGTGCGTTTTTAAATTTTGGACATTTCTTCGCCGTCGTTTCAACAGCTTCAAAATAACCAAAACTTGTGTGGTTTGAGAAAGAAAACCCTAATGGAAAATCATGTAAGTTTTTATTTGGAACTCAATATAGGTGAGGTTGAGCCGTGGCACTGTAAGAGACACTAAACACATTCGGCCAATAGCAAAATTCTAAGAAAAAATTTAAAAATAATTATTTAATCGACGTCTTCGTCGCTGAACAACGATCTATGAGTAACCAATCTTGTGTCGCGAATTTTTCTCACGTGGACATCCCATGCTGTTTGTATTCGTTTTCTACCACACCACTCATGAAACACGTGAGCTACATCTCACCCTTTTCCCCGGAAACCACCCAACATGAGTTCATAACATAAGCAAGCTCATATCTTTTGTTGATATGGTCCAGCTTTCCAAAGTACAACTTTAAATTTTCATTGTCAAATGTCATTACCCACCAGACTCGAATCTTTGTTACCCATGGCATCAACTTTTTACCTCAAGTGGACCACATCATCGTTCTTCAGGACGGTTTTGTCTCAGAGGTATGTAAAATTTCCATCAGGCTGTATATATTATATTAAAGTAGATTCTTTTGATAAAGATTTTCTTTGTGTCCCTTTTGTTTGGCTTTTTTTAGGAAGGCACATACACTGAACTTCTGGAAAACTCAAGTGCCTTTGCCGATTTCTTACATGCTTACAGATCAGAGGAAAACTGTGGTCTGTATCAAATACAATTTACAAATATTTTGCCACAAATTTTCCACTTCGTAAATTATTGTACGCTTCTAACGCAACACTAATTGTAGTCATGCAAAACCGTGTGAAAATTTGTCATGCGCTTTACCGTTAACATTGTGGTGATAATTGAATGTACTATTACTAAACAGAAACTGATGAAAATGATGAAAATGAAATCGACGTACCTCAAGAAAGCCCTGATAATGTTTTCAACGGAAAAGAGACACTTACTTCGCTGAAAGGTCACGAGCATAATCAAGGGAGTAATAATAGAAATGCTGGAAAAACGATAACAGAGGAAATATCAAAGACTGGAGGGGTAAGTTTTGCAGTCTTAAGTAATGAATATTTCTAACTGAGCACTTAGCTCTAAATTTATTTGCTTATTTTCAAGAGAAAAATATTATTCCGAATTATAAACAATTTATTTTTTGATACAACTTTTCTAATAAAGTACATTTTTCTCAAGTAATTATCTACTTTCTTAATATAATTTTCTTTAGCTGCAATCAAGATCTGTTGAGTGAAATCTTACTCTTGTAGCAATTCAAAGGATCCTTCATGTTTGCCATAATTTTTTATGCGAATTCAGCTTTGATGTCACAAATGGATTGTCCCCCTCTTTAACAGTACTGATGTGTCAGTGTTGTTGTTAAGACAATTTCTTGATATTATTAAACAAAATCGCCGGGGAGGTGTCTCATCTGAGCAATTTTGCCAGTGACTGTAGAGTTCCATTTAGCTAGAGGCGTTTCCTATGGATAGATTTCCGTTTGAGGAATGTTTTCAACACTTGAGAAAGATGGATGCTTTGGAAAGGTTCTCCTCAATAAGGAATAGTTTATCAACTTTATCCGAGCACAATTTCGACTTTCGGTACCCTGAAATTTCTCGTATGTTCCGAATTCTGGACCCACTATGATTGCTCAAAACCCGCCCCATGCCCTTGGAAGTGGTTCTGTTCGGCATGTGTCAAAAAGGCGGGCTTTTTTCTAAGTGATAGGAAAGCAGTAGCAATGATCTGTTTTTTCGTTTTGTTTGGTTTTGTTTGTTAGTTTGGGTTTTTTTCTAAGCATTTGTCTGTATTATTTATATCCCTAAACAGGCAACGTTTTCCTTATTGTTTTCTTACATCAAGTCTTCTGGCATACACTGGTTTGTCCTCTCTCTGTTCTTTTTCGTGGTAATGGAAGCGTGTTCTGTGGCTACAGGAGTATGGTTAGCCCACTGGAGCGCAGCAAACGTGACCACAAACCATCAAAGGGACTTTTATCTATTAATCTATGGAAGCATCGGATCGGGTCAGACCCTCTTTACCCTTTTGTACTCCCTGGCATTGTTTATAGGGGCGATTAGAGCTTCCCGAATACTCCATCGTAAATTAATCGTGAACATCTTGCGGTTACCGATGATGTTCTTTGATACGACACCGATTGGTAGGATTATGAACCGGCTGTCGAAGGATATTTATTGCATTGATGTGACAATTCCATTATCTCTGAAGTCGTTCTTACAGATGTTTTTTGATGTCCTTGGGATGTTGGTAGCTGTTAGTTACGCCACACCACTCTTCCTGACTGTTGTTCCTCCTTTGGGAGCACTTTATTTTTACATACAGGTGAGAGAAAGACTTTTGTTTCCGTTTAAACTTAAGGTAAAACACATCGTAGGATATTTCAATAAACGTACAGCACACAAACGTCGACGACAATAGAAAAGTAAGACCAGCTAGAGGAGGGACGGAGAAGTTTATCATGGATAATGAGATGTTTACTGCAAGTCGAACATTTCGGAGTTTTTCTCGCGGTACATTTACATTTTTCTTATAGGGAAGGATGGGATTCAATTCGACTTTATATAATGAATATTTTGAGCAATTGTCCTTGTTTTCTTTTTTTCTCTTGTTTTTCTGTTGCTGGACATCACAAAATTCTCCCGCCCCATTGACGTCTTCCTAATCAGGTTCAATAAGAAATATCACACTTTCCTATTTCACTCTCCACATTCATTTACAATGTGCGAATCGATTGAAGTACTGAACACGTCTCGTTTACGTGTATGATGATTGAAGACCTGAAAGTGTAGTATATTTTCATCACTGTTCTCCGAGCTGGAACGCATATTTTATCACTTTATGCATGTTACACGTCTTGAATCCTGCAGTTTAATTCATTCACTAATTATTGTACCAGAGAGTATACGTGGCTACATCGAGACAGCTGAGAAGAATCGAGTCAGTGAGTCGATCACCAATATACAGTCACTTCTTGGAAACAATCACCGGTGTCAGCACCATACGGGCTTTCTCGCAACAGCAGCGCTTCATCCGGGATAATTATAGGAAATTAGATGAAAACCAAGAAGCACATTACTTGGCTGTTACTGCTGACAGGTGAAAGATGAATGCTTTACCATACGTATATTTCATCTCAAGTATCCTGTCCTCGAATGAGCATGAACTTGCTACTTATATAATTACAGGCTTTATCCATCTATAACGGTTTCATTAGCATAGTAAAATATTTAGTCTTCTCTGAGTAACCTTCGCAGACTAACAAAATGATTCCTCTGCCTTTCATAATCCTGTTCTTGACTTTATGAGATTGCTTTTGCCATCCTTAATTTTTCAGCATTAACATTGATAATCTGTCTTTTTTAAAATAATTTTGACTTTGATGCGGAAATTTAAGGATTATTTTTTTCGTTTTTCATCGTCAATTTGATTTTGGGCACGAGTTGTGATGAACACTTTAAGCAGCTATTTGCGCCGATAGTTGTTGTTGTAAGGAAACGAAATGTCTCTAATGTCATCATTCATTATACAGCTTATTCTAGTAGAAGGATCATCATTTTTAAATATTTTATAGGATTAAGGATTGAAGCTTTAGCTCCAAATGTTAAATTCCAAAGAGAATAAAGCTCTTTGGAAAACAACTTTTTTTACAGATGGTTATCTCTTCGTTTGGAATTCATCGGCAATTGCCTGATCCTGTTTGCAGCATTGTTTGCAGTAATCAGCCGAGAAAAGATCAGTGGAGGTCTTGTGGGACTTTCTGTAACCTATGCGGTGCAGGTAAACAAACGAAATGACTTTACTTCCTCAAGACCTAGAGGTTGAAGTAAACACTCGACCCTCGCTTTGTACACGTAGGTGTTTCTAAATATCCAATTTTGTCGACGGACGTTCGTGTCATTGTATGGACCTGCTTCAGTAAATGCTAGATTGTTAATATCAATAAGTTTGATCAAGGTAGCCGGTAAACATATAACGTGAACAAAGTTAGCTCGGTGGAAGGAGGATAGTGAAATGCGTAAAAAGCTTTGCTAAGTCAACTACCATTTTTCCCCTCCTTTTTTTCCGCTTGAATGACCTAATTCCAGACTCTATAATTTCGAGCAACCTGACTTTGCTGTCGTATTATAAAACGTTCCTTTTTCCTCTATTCTAATTGGTGTTGTAGATAACTCAGAAACTTGCCTGGATGATTCGGATGTCAAGTCAACTGGAAACCAACTTAGTATCAGTTGAGAGAGTGAAAGAGTATTCTGATGCCCAGACAGAGGTGGGTGAAAATGAAATCATTGACCATTTAAAACGCACGAAGAAGAAAAAGAATGAATCTTTACAACTCTTGTAGGACGAATACACGATGCTACCAAATTGAGCAAATTTTCCTGAATGTTTCCTCTGGGTGTAAAGCAATCACTTTCAAGTATTTGCTGATAGTATTTCTGATTTTTCTCATAGAATGACTTTGGACACATTCAAACGTAATTATTCGTCTAAACAGGTTTGCAAACTAAACCACCCAAGGTTCGAAAATCAAATCTCAAAATTGAAACAGAGCTGTTTGTTTAGAAGACACATGTTCCATTTAAAGTCCGTGAAAATTTTGTTGGCAGTTCTTATGTTCTCTGGAAATTGCTTTGCAAACGACCTTCGTACTACCAAAGATATTCCAAGAAGCGCAAAACAAATATACTTTCACCAGAAGAACCTTGAAAAAATTTTTAAACCGTTTCTTAGTTCTATTCTTCTTTACCTCTGAACATGGTAAGGCGAGGTAGTATTCAAATTTACCACTTCTGTAGATGAAATGTTAAATGATGCATATATATCATTCAATTCACTTTTTTCTTCATTTCTAGGCGGAAAGAGTCATTCCTGATAGCCGGCCGTCTCGTGTTTGGCCACAGCAGGGAATAGTCTTATTTGATAACTTCCAGTTGCGATACAGAGAAGGACTTCCATTGGTTCTGAGAAAGATAACCTTCATAATCAAGCCAGCTGAAAAGGTAAATGAATCATAAACAATATACTTTTCTATTTAAAATATCAGTCTTAGCTTGCGCTAAGCATTAATTAAGTCGCTTTTTTTAAAAAGGTCACAAGTACACACAAAAGAATTGTGTTTGTATTTTACTGACTTGTCGTACGCATTGATTGACATTTGTTCACGCGCTAGCGCGTGAAGTATTTTGATAAATGTATGAGTCACGAAGCGACTGAGTGCGAAACGACCGTGGGTACGAAACGAACGTGTTCCTTTAGAGTAAGATTGTTGTTAGTTCTCGTCCTTGCTTCGAGGGTTTTGTTCTGGGCTCTCCGGTTTTCCTCCCTTCTCAAAAACCAACACTTCCAATTTCCAATTCGACCTGTAATCAATGGACAAGAAGAGCCTCCTTGTGGAATGTCCGCAGCTAAATCCAATTATTATGTTATTTTTATTCTTAATAATAATGACTTTTATAAATCCTAGCAATACTTATCCTGAAATTAGTAGACTTAAACAAGTTCTTCTAACGCTTTAACTTAAAAGGTGATTTGCTGTTTGACTTTAATTTCCACGTTTGAATTGAATACACAAGGAAACTTCCGTTTTTTCAAATGTCTTTTGAAATGCAGTAAGCTATGAAATTTGCTGCGTAAAAAATCTTACTAACCTTCAACTGTACAGGTGTTGTTCACTTATTTGCTATTGTTATCATTATCATTATAATAATTTTCTCAGTGACGAATACAACTTTGTTGAATGCTCGACAGATTGGCATTGTGGGTCGAACAGGAGCTGGGAAATCGTCCTTGGCCTTAGCCTTGTTTCGTATTCTTGAGAGATCAGGTGGTAAAATTGTCATCGATGGTGTTGATATTGCCACCATTGGACTCAGAGATCTCCGTTCGCGGCTTACCATTATTCCACAGGTGAAACATGGGACGCAAACAAACGAGGGGAGGTTTATGGTGATATCGCGATAACAAAATGTTTTCGATATACTTGAATGCCGCTTTTTGGGAGGGAGGCGCTTGTTGGCAACAATGGAGAGGGAGCCTGGGCATCTTTAGCCACAATTCGTTCGTCCTAGTTTAGGGCTGTTACATCGCTTTTTAGGATCTTCAAGGAAATTTATGTGTTTTCATACTTTAGCACCTTTGAGTACCGGGACGTCATCAGTTGAATACGTAGGAAAAATATTGATACTTGGTCAGAGGGGAGGAAAGTGTATCAATTTTTTTAATTAAATCAATAAAGGCTTATTTTATTTGTTTTACTATTTGTTTTTATTCCATTCTCATTTACCTTTACCTATAGGAGCCTGTGTTGTTTTCTGGAACTCTCCGTCTAAACTTAGATCCGTTCAATGAACATTTCGATGAAGAGCTTTGGAGAGTACTGGAAGTGAGTCATTTGAAAAGATTTGTGATGAGTTTGAGAGGAGGACTTCAGTATGTTATAGCCGAAGGAGGTGAAAATCTAAGGTAGGAAAAAGGGTGGACTGACAGTGAATTCGTTGGAATGTTTAGTGATACAAGGTGCAAGAATACATGCTTAACCTAAAACACGGCTCACGACTTATGAAAATGTAATGCGCGTTTCTCAAATTCGTTTCAATTATTGTATTTTTAGCAACCTAAAAGATGCATTTCGTAGTTAGTGAGTATTGAAACTGCATGGTTTAGAAGAGTTCAGGAAAAAAGAAGGACTCGCGTTGAGGTTCTCCATGAAACTTCAAGCCCCAGGTCAAGAAGCCCTTCAAATCAAGAGGTTCCCGGGAACCTATTGTAGCATAAGGGGTAAAAAGTACGGACTCTATCATCCGACGATGAAATGTCATTTTAAGCTTGGTTTGTATCTTAACCAATTCTTACTTCTTTATAGGTCAAGGTTTTGATTCTCTCCTCTATGGTTTTCGCTTATTCAAAGGTTTAGTTTTTTTATATTGTGAGCATTTAATTGTTTTGTATCGTTACTAAGTTTTCACGTGTTCTCATTTCTAGGCGACGTTTAAAAATTCAAATATATGCATGAAATTGAACCTTTAAAATCCTAAAGCGTGTATGATTTCATCAATCATGAGCTAGAGATTGCATAGCCTTTAAGACTGAAAGGTTCAAGGACATTTTAGTGCATTTTTGGGCGGTTGGTTTTCTATGACCAACGCCTTTCAAATGGTTCATTTAATCGCTGTGGAATTTTTATACGTTATTGCAGTGTTGGCCAGCGACAACTGATTTGTTTAGCGCGTGCACTTCTCCGTAAAAGTAAGATCCTGGTTCTGGACGAAGCAACAGCCGCGGTAGACCTGGAAACTGATGAACTCATTCAACAAACGATTCGACGAGAGTTCGCTGACAGTACGGTGTTCACCATCGCCCACAGGCTAAACACCATCATGGACTATGACAGGTAAAACTCTGTCCAGTGGACCTCGTACAAACTTCAGTGATTGATATTTAACTGAATCGTTGATCTTGAATAACTTAGGCGTGGCGAAATTATTTACATCATTCATTATTCGTGTGAGCTGTCAAGGATCGATTTTAAACAGCAGGTCCTAGCTTTTTAAACTCATTTACCTTGACAACAGTTCAAGATTATGACACAAAAAATTGCACGTTAAAGTGACGGACTTTTTTTCCTTTCATAGGGTTATGGTTCTTGAAGACGGTTCAATCGCAGAATGTGACGCACCCAGCAAACTTCTGGAACAAAGAGGACTCTTCTATAACATGACTTGTGACGCAAGACTTACAAAGTGACATAATATATTACTTTGGCCTTAGATCCCACCATTTCTTTAAGACAAAAGAGATACAAAAAACGAAACAACCAGGCAGATTTAAGGCATCTTTACTGTATGCGATCAGCAGGTTGTTCAAATAGAAAATGAAGAACGAAAGAAGCCGTGGTATGGCGAATTTTACTTACTTTTTAATTTTCAAATAAAATGGATTAATGTATCTATTAACAACTTCTTAATGATAAAGAGCTTGAACATTTAAATTTAGATTACTTTCAATCTGTTGTTGTAAATTTTAAAGCATATTTTGGCGCAGCATTGTCTTGTGCATGTGAAGACTCTTTCTGCTATCTCACTCTCTTCTTAAATCATTTTATTCCTTCCTTATTTGATTTTCATTCTTAATTGCATTCTATTCTTCTTAAATGTTTCATTTAATATCTGTATATCTGTATATCGGCCGAATTCCGAAGATCCGCAAGAGCTTGCTTTCGACCTTTAAAAAAATACAAGGCGCATCGGAAGTTCTCTTTCGGTAGCTCTATTCTTTCGGGCACATCGGTTTGCTGAAATGTTGTTTTTATCACGATCCCTTGATTTCAAATCGCGAGATTCTTTTAACTCTCCTCTCTCCTATGTCATCATTTGCAAGGAACTCCTTGAAATTCATTAGTCGCACAAAATAATAACCATTTTACTGATCTCGAGCCATGCATTCCCTGAGCTTATGTCAAATAAGATACCCTTTTCAACTATACCGGATTCGAGTCAGACTTGTAAGCTTTGGTATCGTCTGCATTGATTTTACAGGTTTGATTTGTTGGTCGTTTATAAGAATATGAATACATCAGTTTTAAAGCATTCTCCTGCGCTACTCCTCGCCCCAGCATTTGCCACTTGTTTTAATGCGCCGTACCCTACCATGGAACTTGCCTTCGAAAATAGAAAAAAACTACCTGTTGAAGCCATAAGCCTTTAACTACGGCACCAAAAGCTCATGGGATATCGTGTGGAATGCATTTGTTAATTTCAACTAAAGAGTGTTTTTTCTCATTTAGACTAGACCTTTGGTCCAAATGCTTCATTCATTTTTATTGCCAACGGGTCAGATATGTCATATGGAGATTCGTTGATATGCCTCGTTGATGTTTTTCTTGCTTACTTTGGATGTTTAGAATTAAACCTGAACTTAGCCTACTGTAAGAAAGTGGGTTGTTAACGGTATGTGGTGATTACTATTGTTAAAAGACAAAATTGGCATCTAGCAAGAATTTTCATTATAGATGATTTTTAACTTATTTGATCGTGAAAATAAATGGAAAAAATATATTAACACAAGCCACTCAATAAAAATTATAATAAGCCAGTTGATCATTTCTTATTCCTTTCGGCGGTCCTATCTTACAGGTATAATTTAGCACGCTCAATGCCTCTTTTACTTAGAGGTGACTTAAAGTGTCAACATGTGGTACTTTTCCTCTTCCACACTGAATTTGTAATTAGAGAACTTATACGAGTAGCACGTAGCTCTTTTAAGGGCGGTACCTTGGGTACGCCCTTTCTTCTCCGAATTTTGTGTTTATTCTGCTGTTATGCAACAGCCCTCAAGGACTATTTTCTTGTAAGATATCTTTTCAAGTATGATTTTAATTCTGTTACTAAGTTTATTATAATTTTTATATTGTCAATCTTGTTTTTGTTTTGTCCGAACTTGACTGTAAGACCAAGAAATTTAAGTCAGAAAGACATTTCGTAAAGCGTTAACATCGCAAAGGTATCCACTTAGTATGCGAACTCCGCTCTGCGTAGCTTAGCGTTATTCGCCAGTTAAGTGTAAAAGTATGACGAAGGTTAGAGATTGACAGCTCCGTAAGTGTCACCTTTGTAAGTGGTGACCCACACTTTCCTCGAGAGATCAGAGCTAGTCCCCGTTGTAATAACTCGAGTAATAAAAGAGAGAATAAAAGAAATAGCCAACTGAACAACGAGTGTTAGGAAATTATTTTTAACACTATTACTGCTGTTAAGCAACGATAAATTTCATCCTCTCCTATCGTGAATTCGGTGTAGGTTGAAGCTGTTATGCTACTTCGACGATCAGGTTTTCTTTATTAAGTGAGTTTAATTTTCATCGTTGGAATATGTGGTTGTTTACGCGGCGGTTGCTTTTAACTTCTGCGTAGGACCTTTTACTCTCTGGAAACTGCTTTCCTTTATTTTCAATCATTCTCAGTTCTTTTTATGTTATCTTCTATGCCAAATTCATGATTGGAAGAGAGTTTCATATTTTAGTTAATCTAGCCCTTTAATAGTTGTCTTCGATACTCTCGCTTTTGGTGGCCGTTCCTGCAAACAACTCTTACTTTCATCTATCGTGTGCAATTCTTCATCAGCAAGCTCCTCTTACCAATGGCAGAAGACCATGCCTCAGGTACACCCCATCTTCTTCAGCTACTCTGTCTTGTTGCTAAGTAAAAGCATTTGTGCGTTATTTTCTCATTTAGTTCAAATTTAAGTCCGCCACTAAGTTTTCCTTGCAATTTTTTATGTTGCTGTTCTTCTCAGTTTCATCAGATCCTAACTAACCCTTTTGGAGAGTAGGAAAATTTAGGAAACCTAAAGATATGCGGGAAGTGCACCGGGAAAAGTGGATGTGGAATTAGTTTTGAGTGCTGCTGTTAAGCAACGATAAATTTGATAAGGGCTTTAAAAGGAAAAGCCCACGGGCAATCAAAAAGCATTAAAGGTCCACGCTCGACCAGTGTGTTTTTTTGCCCCCTTGTTATTGTTATTATCCGGGAAGTCGATACGACTTCTCTCAAACCCAAGGAACGGCGAAAAAATACCACAACGACAGTAGCTTTTGCCAATGTTTTTATGGCAAAAAATAGAAAAAGAATGTTATCACCCAGAGCATAACCAAACCGACACTTTGGAATGGTATATTGAAGACTTTTTTCTGTCTGTGGAACAGAAACAGGGACAAAATAGAAGAATTTGTAAGAGAGGCAAACAGTTACATTCTGTACATTGTACCACGATATAATCACTATTCACGGCCAAAATGTCAGACTAGGAATACATATTCTTGAACACAAAAGTGTACGAAAGCAAGAGGTTTAATAGGGGGTCGACCCTTGATGTCCAAAAGCATTACAAAGAGATAAGAGACCTTGGAATACTTTAATTTTTATTCGTGTCATTCGTCAGGCGCAAAGGATTCGATGATTCAAATCGCACTCGGGACCTGAGGGGTGCATTAAGATCACTTATCCCTTCACGTGCACCCCCTCCAATGGCATCTGTAGAATAACTTGCACTTTCGCATAGCTTGCACTCTTAATCCACAGGGTACCAACGAATGATTTTCATTCAACTAATTTATTCATGTTTTCCGTCTCCATATTCCCACCAATACACAACCCACAATTCCTCCATTCGCCCTGACGAAGGGCCAACGCCCGAAACGTCAGCTTTGAAAGACTTAACGTTGGCCAATTTACGTCATCAACTCAGTTGATAATACTAAAGCACCAAAGTTTGAAACAACAATACTGGCCTGGTAGCTCAAATGTTTCCCTGTGGAGCCGTACGATCAACGCAGCCGTAGGATCACGACTTCTCATGCACGTATTCAGTATTAGGATCATTGGTCTCAAATTTAGGAAAAAACTGCTCCCAGGAAATTGAAACAGCTGATCTAAAAAATTGTAGCCGTAGTTTCACGACTTCCCATGCAGGAAATTGAAAGAGCTGATCTAACTTGAGGTATCGAGCAATCTTTCTTTGATGAGCTAATGACGCCGTCAGGTACGTAAAGTGTTTTGAAAATACTTATTAATTTTGGTGGAGATAACAGGGAATAAGATCTTGAAGGATAAAGCTAGTTTGTCTGCCACAGTGTTTCTTTGTCTCTCAGAAATCATGGTTAGTCTGAAGTCTACGTTGAACAGATAAGACTCCTGCTTAAAAATCATCTTAACATTTCAGTGTTCGAATATCAAATTAGAACGTAAACTGCCATTTTCTTCTACCCAAGATCAGTATTTTTGTTACACATCAGCGTACTAATTCATCATGTCCGTGATACAGTGGAACCTCGATTATCTGGACTATTCGATTATCCGGACTCTTTTCTCTGGTCCCAATTTTTTCATGAATATTAATTAGTTGCTATCTTGAAAACTCAAAGTCGCAAAAAGCCCAATAATTCTTTCAAAAGACTATGGAAACAGCATATTATCCTATGCGCTTTTCAAAATTCGTAAGTGCGACGAGACAAAGAAATATCCTGATGCGTTCAGCTGATATCTGATTGGCTCAATTGTTTTGTTGCCAAGGGAATTTCATGCTTGATTAGTTCCTTCCGCGTGGGTTATGTAAACACACGAGCGATCGAACGTAAACTCAAATCAAAAATATGCCAAAGAAGCAAAATCGAGCCGTTCTATCGATTAAAGATAAGCAGATAATTATTTCACATTTTCTATCTCATTAATATTCATATTTTTTATTATCCGGACTCTCGATTATCCGGACTATTTACCGAGGTCCCGACGAGTCCGGATAATCGAGGTTCGAGGTTTTTTGTAACATAAAAACAAGAAATTATATTAACTTTGATGCGTTTTCGGAAAACCAGTACGTGTCAAACGCATGAAATTATGATACTTGACCGTTTTGACAGGTTTCGTCTTGTACAGCCAATCAGGTTATTTGAACTATTATAACAACGATTCTGATTTGCTTATTGCTTAATTGACTTTGATGCGTTGCCAGAGGCCAGTACGTGTCAAACACATGAAATTATGATACTTGATCTTTTTGACAGGTTTAGTCTTGTACAGCCAATCAGGTTATTTGAACTATTATAACAACGATTCTGATTTGCTTATTGCTTAATTGACTTTGATGCGTTGCCAGAGGCCAGTACGTGTCAAACACATGAAATTATGATACTTGATCTTTTTGACAGGTTTAGTCTTGTACAGCCAATCAGGTTATTTGAACTATTATAACAACGACTGATTTGCTTATTGTAGCGTGAAAATTCAAATTATCTTAACATTGATTTTTGTCATTGTTTCCTATGTTCAAGAACTGAATGCATAATGTAGTATGGGGCTGTGCGGAAATTTTACCAAGACTTTTAACATTTCAGACTTCTCATGCATGTCTTCATGTATTAAGATCATTTTACTCAAAGTTGGTAAGAATTTGCTCCCCCAAGGAATTGAAATAGCTGATCTAACTTGTGGTATCGAACAATCTTTCTTTGATGAGCTATTGACGCCATCAGGTAGGTAAAGTGTTTTATTCATTTTGGTGGAGATAACAGGGAATAAGATCTCTTAAGGATAAAGCTAGTGGTAAAGTTTCCGCACAGCCCCGTACTATCGTAAAAAAAATCTGTTTTACCAATGGAAATGTATTGTTTTTGTCATTGTTTCCTATGTTCAAGAACTGAATGCATAATGTAGTATGGGGCTGTGCGGAAATTTTACCAATTTAGTTTGTCTGCCATAGTGTTTCTTTGTCACTCAGAAATCATGGTTAGTCTGAAGTCTACGTTGAACGGATAAGACTTTTAACATTTCAGACTTCTCATGCATGTCTTCATGTATTAAGATCATTGTACTCAAAGTTAGTAAGAATTTGCTCCCCCAAGGAATTGAAATAGCTGATCTAACTTGTGGTATCGAACAATCTTTCTTGGATGAGCTATTGACGCCATCAGTTAGATAAAGTGTTTTGAAAATACTTATTCATTTTGGTGAAGATAACAGGGAATAAGATCTCTTGAAGGATAAAGCTAGTGGTAAGCGATTTCGTATAGTGTTCACTTCATTCCTTTCTGCCTGTTTTTAGTATGCACAACCGGATTTCAGCAAGATACTAAATGGTTTATAGGTTATCGCTTGTTTACCGTTTGGTTGTTACCCTCGAGGGGTGCGGCTTGCTCATATTTCCACGATTTTGGCGACAAAGTGTTTTTCGCGATTTCAGCAGGGAAATTATGAAAATAGGGCATTAAATTTCGTGATTAAAAGTGCTCTCAACTCCACTACTTTTTTAAATATTTCTTAACTTTTAACGACTGCACAAAAGATTTCCTAAGAATTTGTACGAGTCTAACGATTCAGATAAAGATGATACTTAGATTGTCTTCTCTATTTGCAAATAAACTTCATTTCGCGACAGAAGATTTAAGATAGACCTTACCAGTGAGCCTACATAATAATTTGTGTATTTTTCAATACATTTCGTTCGCGTTAATGAAGTTCATGGAAGTGCTAATGAACGCATATTTGCCATATAGCTTCAACTGTTGACGTAAATGAACGTATATTTAACGTACATAAATGAACAGCAAAAGGTGTATTTCATATTTTTGGAGACAAAACAATTTTTTTTCTCTCGCACGCGCTATTACGGACATTAACTCTCCCCCCGAGGGTGTCTGCAGTAGGTGGAGTCGACTGCACAATAATATATATTGTCTTCACTCAGTTTCAGGTAGTATATAAAAAACGTGTGCGAGATTTTTGATCGTTTATTTTATTTGCTTCGAGATAATTGGATACTACGACCAAACCCGAAGCAAAAAAGCTTAAACTGCCTATATTAATTATCACGTTGACGAAATACTCCCCCCTCATTGGCTGATAACCTCATGAATAATAACTGAGTTTGAGAAACCCAAATGAAAGTTTATAATACTTAATGGTTATGAACACTAATACGCAGAAACCTGGTTCCACTCTGTCCATTGCAGAAATTGGCCAACTCACGTGATAGAAATTCGACGCCTTCTCTTGGTCTACTTTTTTTTGCGGGTAAAGATTTTTCTATTCTAAATTTTGATAATCGTGATACAATTTGGTGATAATTTAAGCTCATCACTGGAAAAGCATAGAACATCTTTTCTACCTCCAGAGTTTTTTCTAACATTAAACATTACTGTTAAATACTTTAGATAACAAAACGGCTGGTATAAAAAATCCTAGAGGAACAACGAGGTAATAAAGAAAAATAATTAAACTTTCTTCATATCATTCAAAAGGTTTACTTCTTTGGCATTTTTACTGTGTTTTTTTTTTTTCAATTTTTTCATCCTCTTTACAAGTTCTGGTTTGGCAAATCGATTACGACACAAGCTACTCAATTATTAAAAAAAATCTACATAAATCGAAAAAATCACTACTGAAACTATTACGAATAGTTGAGTTCTAGACAAGTAAATGACTGTCAATTACGATGTTTTTTTCAGCAAATCTTTTGGACCATTTAATGATTTTGTTATATTAACCAAAAATTTAGAGTAACTTTAAGGTATTCCTCATATCTAGAAGCTGAATGATGATCATGGGTTTATGTATATCATATGCAGGAGGACCTGTCACAAATATAAAATATATTCGGTAGAAAGGGCATTAAATTTGATCATAGTTTGACGGTATGGCGTTGTGGAACCTGTGCTCAAGGAACAATATCAACATATATTGTCTACTTAATGGAGAGAAAACAAGAGAGCTTACTTTGCCTATAACTATGCTTGTGGCATTTATCGAGTTTGCACGCTCGTTATTGTGTGCAAAAGGCTCAAGGTGGAAAAAAATTGTGAATCTTTCAAAATTAGAAAACTTACACATTGACATCTCTATCGCGAGCGACAGCGGAGTAGAGATAATCGATTCAAACGTCAGGAAATGTAGTGAAACTGTGAACCCAATAATTGGTATTTCGCTGGCTGTACCTTTTGGATAACAATCTTTTCAATGATCGGGTTATAAGGGCATTTAGCAGAGATTAAGCTGAAATTATGGTGCACGAGCTTGCACCTATAAAATACAAATTATAAAAGATGACACAAAAATTATGCAGCTTGCATATTTTATCTGGAAAAAGAGCAAGAGAGTAAGCTATTTCAGTATGTTTGAAAGGGAACATCGATAGCATTTTGTTTTCTGACATGGCTGCAGAAGAAAAAATGATTAAGCTGCATCTAAGTGAAGTCAAACTAAATTAGATTCAAAGCTCATAATTTTGAATTTTCAAATAATTTCCATTGGCATCAGCATAGAATAAGCAATTCTTTGTTGTAGAAAAATACAGTTATATGCTACCAGTAATCAATGTACCTGTAATTATACATGCATTTTCCACATATAGTGCAGGAGGTTTCGTCTCTATGACACATAACTTGACTAAGGAAATCGTTATTTGTTTACTATTATTTTACTATTTATCTATTGAAATTTGGAGTTTATATGGACCTTCATCGGTGGCCAAAATATTTAAGCTCGAAGTCGACTAATATACATGTAATCCAGTACAAAATTCAAAGTTTACAAAAATATTTAATGCTTCTTGCTTGTTGCACTGTTCCTCGTTGCTCGTGGCTTTCTGCATGTTTCCTATTGCTTGTTGCTTTACTCTCATAAATTGTTCCTTTTTTCTTGCAAATTGATTGCTTCTTCTACTGGCTTTTAATGGCTACTGCTAGGCTCTATTCCTGTGACTATGCTTATTGCAAATGTTTGGTTCAGTTGACATCATCTGTACACGGCACAGGATATTTCTCTGAAAAAGTAATCATAGGTGCACTAGATTACAATGCATATAAATACATGTATGTTTTCACAAATATTTCTTACTGTGTGTGCGTGGATGATCCTGCAAATAAATTTCATATTTCAATTTTTTTATTTAACTGAGAGCCCACTCTTCAATCAAGGATCCGAATATTTTAGTTATAAATATATGCTGCCTCTGTACACGCGAATATCATTTATTGAGAGTGCCTGTGGAACAATTACCCAAAGAATGAAAATAAGCTTTTTCCCATACCATGATGTTCATGTTATCGTTTATGAAGCTTTCTGAAGAGTTGTTGTTACCGCTTTTGCAATCAGTTGAGAGTGAATAGACTTTATGTGGAGTGGACGAAGCGATTATTCTGTAGGCTATATGCTGCTACTTAATGATGAATTCAAATTAACTGAGTAGGACATCTTCTTTAAATCTACAATCTAGATCAAATTTATTATAAGTTTTACAAATAGTGTGCAGAAAATGGCCATTACTAGAAGATTTATGGCAAGAATATGAAGTAAAAGCACACTTAGACCGTAAAAAGTCGATGGTATGGTTAAAGTATTTAAAACTTTTACTCGCACTTTTACAGTACAGCTGCTGTTGCATACACTTTGTGATATTTGAAGGTAGCTGGTAGATTCCTGAACATGTTTTTATAGAGTACTATTGCTACTGATCTGTTGGAGTGAAGTGAGCAATATTCAATTTGCTCTTAATTTCGTAGAGACATATAGTTCAAATATATCCACAACAGCTTAGTTTATCGATTCAAGCAGAAGCAGAAGCAGAATAAAGAGTGAAACAGCATTAAATGTTGAGAACAAGATTTGCATTCAAAATATAATAAGATTAATCTAAGCTAACTTTTCGATTTCCTTGATTACCTATTTTTTTGTATTTCATCAAGGCCTTACCTTGCTCTTCGTCTTGTTCCACCGCAACACGTCTTTTGGTCTCCTTCTTGTTGCGGTGTTGTAGGATGACTATATAGACCCACTGAAGAATCTTCCAAACACAAAGCGATAAATACTTAATTATGACCACAATTATAACCCCAAATATAACCTCGAAGCAAAAAGAACATGCCATTTTCTTTCTCTCTGGTCAAATAAAGTTGAGATGTTCTCAGCTAACTTCAGGGGAGTGTGTTGATCCAGAATTACGACTAGGAAGGGGGTGGGGAGGAGGGTGAGAAGGGGTTGAGAGGGGTGAGAAAGGATTGATATTCTTGTTTTTATACTATTTAAAACTGGGCAGCTATGATTTAAGTGACGATGGTTCCCTTCTTTCTTCACTCGTTGTAAATCTTCGTATATTTTGATTGACAAGATCAGGCTGAATTTAGGTAATCAGGGAGGCCTTTGAGATATAAAACTGACACCAGTGAATATGATATTCATTTACATATGGTTCCTCCAAGTGAAAATCACATCGAGCGTTTCAATCTACTTCGAGTGCAGTCCTTTCCTTGATTTTTTTTACCTTGACGCGATTTTTCTACCTCATAAAACCGGCGTCATCATGAGTAGCAAATAGAGAAAAAGTGATCACTCGTAGCCGTAGATTTTATCAACAAATTCAGAATAAACGGGGGATAGTTTCTAGAGAAACTGAGGCGCTGTGTCGGAGAGGGTTATTACAAAATAAATCTGGTTTTATCGACTGAGTTCATAGTGTAAATTGGCCAACATAGAGAAATTCTAAGGCTGAAGTTTTGAGTGTTAGCCCTTCATCAATGCTCATCGCAACTCAGTTGATCAAGCCCTTGAAATTGTCATCGTGATATGGTTACCATGACGACACAGTTACGGTTAATTTACTGCGAGACGAACAAAATATGCGAGGATTATGAATAAAGCCCTGTACATTGCGTATCTGAATTACATCTCGGTCTTAATATCTCATTAAAGTTTCACGATATGTTAATCGACACATGATATTTTTTAGCCTTCATAGGCCGTTTGCCGCTGGCAGTTAAGAGAAGAAAGGGAGACAAAGATTGCAGCTTAGTGGCAGCCGGCCACGACCCCCTTTACTTCAAACTGGAATCAACGCCAAATTACAGAAATTCTGTCCTAACTGGCGACGGTTGTGGATCCATGAGATGTTGCTTCATCTCTTCGCCAAATTTGATCTTCATCCCTCCGACAGTTTTTTGAGAAAGTCGATGCTGAAATGATGAATATAGCTTTCTAAATAAGATCGGTACCAAACTCAGCGACCAAAGGATATTACTGCACTGTGAGTATACATATCAGCACTTTCAATTTTGTGTCAAGACCAGCAGAACATTCCGGAAGAAGTTTCCTGATTGTGTGATATTTATAGTTCAACAATGAAAATCATTAAAACTGTCTTCAGATGATTGATGTTTGCGTACACAGTCAAAAGGGTTTTTTCCCTCAGGAAATCGAAACCTTTACCTTATTGGAGTCTATTATTGTAAATATCAATTTCTCTTGGCTGTCGTAAATACCATTAACTTCTTAGTCTCAAGTATTGAATAAATAAACACCGGAGAAAAAAGCAACAAGCAAGAACATAACTCGGGAGAAAGCCAATTAGGAATTAATTAAGATAGAAAACTTCCCTCTGGCCACATGCCCGCCATCACAACATCTCCATAGAAAAATTATTTTAAACTTCTTCAGAGTATCACATGTTGTTGAAAAATTTTCAGCGATCCCAAAACTTGAAAAAAGGAAATGTGTAGCTTAATTCTGGATGCTTATGCTAACGAATTTGAATTCTGCTTTCCCTTTTTCTCTTTTTACCTTTTGCTATGACAACGTTACTGCAATTAGGTGTGTAAAAAGAGATTTGTATTCTTAAGCCTGCAAAAGAATAAATCTTTATTCAAGGAATCTGCACGTTTCCTTACTTTAATGCCTGCAAGCCATTAGCCTCATTCATGTCTATCACGTGCAAGTGCTTCAAAGGCCATATTCCACGCAATCATCCGTAAATGTCGCTAATCAAGCTCAGTCAACATTGAATCGTCTTAGAAGTCCAGGTAAAGCATTATGAAATCAAAACTTTGAGCAACAGTTTTTGCCCATGGTAATAAAGTAACTGAGGTTACCTATAAACTGATTGTGAGGAGCGGTTTTCATCGTCCTCGCTCAGTATGAGGCAAGTTGTTTGCTTGTGGTTACACTGTTTGTTGTGATCACAGTATTGTCAATTTTCTTTTATTAGATTGAAATCGTCATTAACGTCTTCTTCGATACCGTCCACGGGGTGTATTCTCAATTTCAGTCACGTTTCACAAAACCACCATCACTACCGCTAGCCTACGTGTAGCCGTACCCTCCCCCCCTAAGTTTTCACCGTTTCACCTTGCGGGGGGGGGGGAAGAGTATGGCTAAGCGTAGGCTACTCTGCCACCTATTTTCATTTTGAAAGGAGATTAAGTGTTGAAATATTTGCTTAGTACAACATGTGCCCTTAAATTCTTCATATACAAGGTTATGTTTGTGAAAAAGTTGATATGTTTTCTAGAAGATGCTTTCATGCAATACCAATGATATTAATGAGGCTGGAAATAAACTACCTTTATTGGGCCTATATTAGACCTATAGTGGAATTATGGTTTTAACACACTTTCCCTCTCATCTGAAAAACGTTTCAGACAACAGGGCTGTAAAATATGCCTTTTCTTGTTATTCATATGTTTTTTCTGTCTTTTAACCACTTGGACGTTGGGGAAATTGCTAAGGTGTTTGTACTCCAAACAAAAATCATCCGTAATTTTCGCGCTCACAAAAAACAATAGTTTAGCCAGAAAATGGTCAATGGTTGTGAGTATGAGTGTATTGCTGAACGAAGTAATCAACGCATGATTATCATATCAGAATCTGATGGAGAACAACTCTTCACTAGGATATGTCACGTGATACTACTATCGCCTGGTTTAACTATCTTTCCCTTTTGGTCAAGATAAACTAGGCAACGTTTTGATTTAATGAGATGTTTTATCTAAATTGTGCTAGTACTGATTTCAGTTCTTATGTAATTGTGTTTTCCACAAAACGCATGATAAAAGAAGTTTGTAAAGATGTACAGAGAAGCCTAATCCCTAACACGTAAGATAGTTGATTGCATAGTTTTGAAATCTCTTCCGATCCTTGCAATCAGATTGGCTCTCATTACACCCACGAATGAAACTTATCTTTGGAAAGGAATTAAGTTCTTAAACCCTTCCCACCATATGTTACTTACTAGGGCAGCAAAAATGTTTTGGGTATCTTGTGGAACGCTTTTGATGAATACATTGTAGAATATCTCTTTCATTCTACATTCCAAGTAGCAATTTTTCTTTTCTCCCTCCGTATTCTTTTTGTATCCACGCGCGGCACGCGTGGTTTCACAAATTAGCCAATCACGTTAAAGAACTCTAACCTTGACACTGGAAAACTGACGTGGACATTTGTCGCGTACTTTTAGTTTGTTTTCGCGGAGTTTTAGTGAGTTTTTTTCGAGCTTTCGTTCGCGTAAATTTGTTATTCCTTTGTTTGTAATTTCAAGAAGTTTCGGAGTTTTTATTTCAGCCAAATGTTTTGGTTCTTTTAACAAGTTTGGTACATATTTTCTACGGAGTTTGGACTCTGGCCTTTTTTTTTCGTAAATGAATTTTTTACATATATAGTACCTTTTTTTACTGATACAGGACTTTCAACTTCCTTCATTATTTCTGCCAGCGCACCAGATGCTACAGATAGTGATTTTATTGCTGCGGGTTTTGATTGTGTTTATCACTGTTCAGTAGCAGTTGCCAGGAGTGTTAGACGATTAAAATCAGGGTATGTCCTCGTTGTTCTGAGGCAATTACAAGCATGACAAGTACACTGTCCTATTAGCGCTCAGATCAGGCTGATGATAACCATTCACGTTCGAGAATGTTGTTATAGTTTGGATTAAATGAAAAATAGAAGCATGTTCGAGGAAACAACCTTGAGGTATTTAATATGTATTTATGAATCAGTGCGAATAAAAATAAAATAAAGGCGACTACAGTCAAGTTTTCAGCTCATTTTCATCTACTCCCCGTCGTATCTCATTGAAATGTATTACTCCTACCCATTCTTTCTCATTTCTTACATTGTCAAAACAGCATATTCTAGATAAGCCTGTTCTTATTGAATACTTAATATAACTTAATTTACTTGTTGTCATCTTCCGTCTGGAAACTTTCATCGAATGATAAATGTCTACAGGGACAAAAGAAGGGGCTTTCCCTTTTTAAAATGAAACAGCTAGCTCTCTAAGATCCATTGGGTTAGTCTTACATTGTAAACCCAATTTCTTCGATTTATTTCAGTTTAAGACGATAACAGCTTAGTTTCGAGTACTGTACTAGCGCATGTCTACACCTGACATTGCACTGACTCTTTGTAAACGAGATCTGTATATTTTTCATCATATCATAATTTGCCCTCCAGCTTAGTTAACCGCATCCACTGCGCAAGAAATGTCTATCACGTGCAAGCGCTTCAAAGGCCATTTTAAGAGCAATCATCCGAAAAAGACGCTGATCAAGCGCGGCCGATACACAATAGGAATGCTAAAATAGCACCTGTTTTCATAGGATTTTGACACGCAAACATGTCATGCTTTAAAGTTCGGAAATGCTTCAGTTCTTATCTAGCATCAATGGTACTTTCCTTCATACATTTAACAAATCAGTTAGAAACTGGAATAGTCCATATCTAGATAAAGTTCCCTGGATCTGAAAATGTGACCAAAGGTATTCATAGTTGCAAAAGTAATAGAGCAACTAAGACTGTCTTAAAACTAAATTGCCCTGCTTGCCTACCCAGTATGACGTAAATTAGTCTTTGTGGTTTTGTTTTGCGTGGTAGTCCTATGATGTTATTATTTCTTTGATAAAGAAGTAAAGAATGTACACCTTTAAGCCTTTCAAGAAAGAGTTCGTAAGATGTATTCTTTCCTTTGAACAAATCTATTGCCGCTAGCTTCTCTTGGACCTCTTCCACGCAACACAACATGAATTTAGAGATTTGCCTTCTTCTGGTTAGGCACACTGTCCATAGTAATTTGCCCACTGAAAAGGAGCCTTTTGAGAACGATTTTCCGAGTGTATAACTTTGAAAAACCCTGGCTTTTCCTGGTAGTGTGGATTAAAAACATTTCAAAACGGAATTTTTTCAAACGCTGAGTCATTGCTCTAAGAAATTATTTTCGGAACAATTGGGCCCCTGTGACGCGAAGACTCATTCAAACGTCTCCGCCTCTGGTGATCATTACAGTGTTGACGAAAACATTCTGCTATGCATTCACAGTAAAATCTACCTTTTTAAGTTTTTTATTTTCATTAAAGTCTATCTGTCAAGAATTTAGAATGTGTACTTGATGATTCCTGAATCTAAAATCAGAGACAAAAAACCCACTTGAACACATGTTAACCGCTATAATTTTTCTGCGTTTTCACCATCATCCGCAAAACAATCTCTAGTCAACGGTGAGAGCGTGACGACTGAACATAGCTTAAAAGCGGTGACACAGTTTAATTTGTGAATAGAGGTGGATTTCGAAGACAACACAAACCACTGGGACAAAATGGCGGATACGAACAAGTGGAACATAAGGATCGGTCCTGGGTACAAAAAGAGTCCGCTTGCCGTCATGCGTGCGGCTCATCGACAAAGCTGATAGAACAGACAAATCGCTTGTAAAGGGATGCATAGGAAGCGGGAGAAAAGGAGGTTATCAAATGAGTGAATAGAACGTCCAAACATACATGCTTTCCATTTTTCCTTTCGTCGGCACTCAGGGTAGTCTTTAAATCCAAACGGAGACCCACAGCGGGCTACTAACAAGAGCAGGTCTACTAAGTCTGTACCAACAACGGTGACAAAACATCGCCATTTTCATATATAAAGTAAAAAACAGACTTATGCCCACTTATAAAACAGAAATATTTCATACTGCCCCGAAACGAAATAATCTAAGGAACGCTGATTTCAGTATTCCACGTTTTCGCACGGTACACTATGGAAAACATTCTCTACGATACTTTGGACCCCATCTTTGGGACTGAACTAAAACAAAGTGATGGAGAGTATCAAGTTCGAAGACCTATTACTCTTTATAAATAAATGTAAAAAATGTGATATATGCTGCCAGGCCGCTTTGAATTTTTACATTTTAAATATATTTGATATCTTCTAAGCTTATTTTACTAAGTTCTTATACTTCATTCACCTATTTATTTATCTGTTCTATGCATTATGAATTGAAGTGGAAATAATTTTAACTTTAAGTAGCTTAGGTCTATTTTAACATATAAACAGTGTCCTCAATTAGTCTTCTTCAAGCTAAATACTATGGACACTTTAGCTAGTCCTTCATTCATTCATTCATTCATTCATTCATTCAGACGCTAGATTTCTCTAATTTCAATTTACCCATCATGGTCTTTATCTGTAGAGAGAAGGGGACGTGCTCGTATGTCATGACACGGGGAGTGGCATATCAACTGTGGAGCACTTCGCGTGATTATTTCAGCTGCCAGTACTTTGTTTTAACCTTAGGAGAGTCAACAGAAGGAACCTAAAGCTAGTACGTAAAGCCAGCAAAAACCTTCAGTTTCAGAACTTTGAAGTCAATCAGAAACGAAAGTCATCTTCGTTCGTACCGTTATGTTTAGAAGCTTGAGGTGCTTAAAGCTACGCCTCAAAAAACTTTCCCTCCTCTTTGCTACTTCTCAAAGCACTCTTTGAGCAAGAAAAAAATCCTTAAATTCATTTGTATATTAAGTCACCTTGCAATGATTGAAAAGGCACTTGTTTCTTGGATCAGAAGAATCTAGACAATGTCTCTCAGCTATTTTTCTAAAAACAACGTAAATTTACCCGGACTGAAGATTTCCGGGGGTGATAGCTCGACTGCATTACTATTCTGATTCGCCTTTCTTAGTTTATTGTTGCCAATAAACTTTTGGAAACGCTTAAGACTTGCTATAATTTGATCCGGCTACGTCGTATAACTTTGATCAGTTTCAAAAATGACCAACAAATCCACAAATTAAATAAAATATTACAGTATGAGTGACCTTAAAACTCACGAAAGACAGAGAAAGATACTAAGAAAAGGGTCATAGATAAATTCTTCATTCATCGCAAGTAGCCTACAGTGCAGGGCCCAGGGTTACCGGCAAGAGGGAATGTTTGTTACCCCCTCCCCCTTTAGACGAAAGCCTAACCCCCTTCCCCCGCACTACCTCCTTGTTTCGTCAGATTTCCATGAAAGCTCCAATTATACTGCAGGTGGAGGGGGGCCTTATGGAGAATGGCATGTTGCCCATGAAACGCAGTGCTCTTACCTATCAGTCACGTCACAAACCTTAAGCATTAAGACCAGAGTTCAGGGCCCAGTTTTTTGAAGGCCGATTACTGCTAACCCAAAGTTAAACTTAACCTGGGGTTCCTTATTCCTTTGTTCAAATGCCTTTGCTGGATCTTTCTTTCTATTCCCTTTAGGGCATCCAATAAGTCAATTTTAGACAAAAAAAACCATATTAAATTTTCTTTTAAAGCTTTCAGAGCTGAAATCAGATTCCACACTAACCCTGGGTTATCTCAAACCAGCTTTGAACAACCCGGCTCAGGGCTCTAACGTTCAAGCCACCCTGACTCCGCAAAAGAGAGTCATGGGAAAATGAGATTGAACGATGTAACTTAAAAGTTATCTACTATAATAAAGAGATTTAAATCCTAGTCATGTTGAGGGACGATCTGAATTATGAAGTTAAACTTTTAAAGTTGAATGTTAGTTTAAACCGGAGGTTGGCGGAAATGGCAAACAGTAAAATTGAACTCATATTTTTCTCACTTTTCGTTTAATTCTTACAGAAAAGTAGCAAAAAAACTCTTGCTCACTGCAATGCACTCATTTGTGCAAAAAGGATGAGAACAGACTGCAGAAACTTCAACTGTTGCTATTTGCGTTTTGACGAGAAAGTCGTAATTTTAACTTGTAATAGCATACGAACATTAATAGAACTGCGTTAATTACCGAAAGCGAATCCATTACATTACGAAGGCTTGAAAGTGAACGACACTAAGGCTCTTTTTAAACCTTTTGAAAACTCTCCTTAACCTTTGGTTAATATGAATGCTTGACGCAGAGGGCGTAAACATCGCAACAGACTCGTCCATCGTTGTCACCTTCCATCCAGTTCAAGTAATCTTCGTCATACCACAAACGTAGATAATTACCCGCATGGACTGAGTGAGTTGTATCTGGGAATCTCCGACTACTTCCCTCTTCCAAGAGTAAAGAACTGTCTCGGTGATAAAATGATGCTGTTGGATGATGTTGTTATGACAACTTTGGTGTAGTTTATGGCAGAAGGCTTGTTACCGCAGCCCCAAAAGGACCACAGATGGGTTGGCGCATTTACGGCAGGTCCACCATATGGAGCAAGGAAATTGCCAAACTGGTTATTCTTCGCACCAAAACAGACTGGTGAAGTGTTCATCTTTTGCCAGTGAGCTGAGAGAAATTCGTTGAATAACATTAGTAGCCCTATTGATACTGTGTACTCAAATTTACTTGTGCTTGTGCGCACTCTCTAAGTTGTTGAAGATTGTGTATTATCTCATTATAATCTTCCTCCGAAATTTCCTTTTGCGCTGGTTACAATAATAAAACTCTAATCTTAATCAAGAATGCCTCTCAATGTAACTGAGGAAGAGATTGACAAAGTAAATAAACGCTCTGATACAGGTTCAAGCGCAGATAATTTATGCCCACAGTATTCACTTCGCTTTCAAAAGTCAGTTGTCGAATTTAATCAACCTTCGTTATGCTCTCTATGAAAACCCTATCCTACCTCCTCTAAGTCTGAACAATTGTGATTTGCCAAATCCCCCTCCACCTGTCCAACCAGTTACACTGTGGGTTGGTTAGGGAGGGTCGGCACGTGAACCTACCGTCCCACTTCATAGCTCTTTCCGGATTGGGTAGATTAAAGTGGTTTAAAGAGTATTACCCGCAATTTATCATAATCTACATAAGTGCCACCACCCCCCCCTGTGTCTTTTCACCCACCCCGCATTTAAGTAGGTCCGTGATAATTTTCTCTTATCTGTTTATATTCCTGGGTCCAGTTGTTCAAAGGGTGGATAACGCTACCTAACGGATACTTCGTTATCAAGAGGATAAGTGATAGCATAACATATGGCGCAATCCAGCAGAAAGCAATTTATCTCCTGGATAGTGTTGTCCACCTTTCGAATAAACCAGGGCCTGGTTGGACAAAAGCACAATGAGAATAGAAGCCCTGTTAAACACAAAGAAAAGAGAGGAAAGAAAAGCAGTTGCCAAAAAGATAACAGTGACGGAAGGTTCAAACCACGAACTTCGTTCGGAGTCGAGAGCGCTGGCCACTGCGTCTATTGCAAGCTTAAATTACCCTTCACTTCGTCTCCAATTATTAAAAAAATAACAAACCTGTGAATGAACTCAAAGAATATTAATACCTTCATCCTCTCCTTGGGTTATATCAGAGAGGTAGATGACACGAAAAGTCAAAACCATCCATGCTGCATAGAACTTCATTTTTCCAAAAATCTGAAATGAGGTCTTGAAGGAAACAAGAATTACTAATTGTAAACAGATCCTCGTCTATAACATTTTCTATTATCATGTATCTCCCTAGAATACTTCGCACATATACGCTACATTTCCCTACACAAAACTTGGAATTAGATTTAAGGGATAGTGTGAATTTGATAACCAATCCTACCTCAAGCGTCATGAAGTACTGCGAGAGAGACTTCCGCTATGATCACTGGCTGTAACTGCCACTGGCGACTAGTACTAACTAATTCTAGCGCAATTTTTAACGCGGAACGAAATGACATGGTACGGTTAAAACTGCAAATAAAACAGCGAACGAAAACTATTACAATATAAACTAGACTTAATACACAAGGAAAGCTACAACGAAAACAACGAAGAAACTACGTGATACAAAATTTACATTTGTTGCGATGTTATAGATCCTACCTAGTGGTGAACAAACTGCACGAAGCGAAAAGAACAAATATACGAAACTACACTCGACGAAACTACACCGCAAAACTGCCCCAAACTACGATGAACAATACGGTTAAATGCATGCTACGTTACGCAACGTTACGCAATGACACAAAGAAAGCGCCCACAAAATTTTACTACAATTAGCACTCTTGCACAAGAACAATAAACAAACGAAAAAGAATGTAAGGCGTTGCGATCTACACTGGCATTCACTGTCTTTGATTGAGTGGGGGTCCTGCACTTATCTGACGATAAGATCACTAAAATGTCTTTGGAAACGCAGGAATGTTGGTCCTTGTTGACTCAGGAGTCAGCTGTGATAGACGTCTGTTTTAAGTCTTTTGTGCACACGAGGCTAAATGAAAAGAAATGGGACTAGAACAATATTTAAGATTATATAACGAGCTTAATAATACGCGCTACATTATGGGTCGATACTTATGATCTATCAGTGTACCGACGTGTAATTGACGTCAACAAAAGAATATTCTCTTTTTTTCCAAAACAGCGCATAATTCTATCAATATTCGCGAGATTTAACTGATTTAATTAGCGAGTAAGAGATGTCACTATACCCGCCACCAATACGACTTCAAGAAGGCCACTATCGGGAAACTTGATGCGCTTAGTCGCGTGTAATAAGCTGTTCTGGACGCCAAATCGACCATGAAACAGGACGGAACTGTAATCAACGCTCTGAAAATCACTGTGACACACATGAATGGGAAGCTGCGTGATGAAATTAAAATTCATAGGCAAACGAGATGTTCGTTTCAGATGGTAAACTAAACTCACTGAGTAAATTTAAAAGAAAAAAAACAAAGCCGATAATTTTCAATGAGAAAAGGATGTTAGCCTACTCGAGGTGTTTACTCAGTAAACGAAGGGAAATAGGAAACGATGAGGTATTAACGGTAGGGAACGGACGAGGGAGGCCTGGGTCGAATCGCGTTATACGACCTGATCTTAACCTGTCTGGTTTCTTCGCTCTGCCGCTGATATTGCACCTAGAACTGCATGATTTCATATTTTTTGTTTCGTGTAATCGCCGTCTTTCACTGATCTTTCTCCCTCGTAATCTGAGGTTAAGCCGCGGGTTTGTTCAACGACGATAAAATGACACGCGACCGAGAATTTAAGATGAATTCATGATCAACCGTTTCGCCGAGTTAAACATGGACGCCCGTATGAATATTCAGCCCTAACCGACCTTACCAGCAAAGCTCGTAATGCCAAGCTTACTTGAGTATACTCGAAGGCTCTTGGTATTTCTAATCACCATAGAAATCATTATCACACTGAGGCACTTTTCGTATTTCTGTTCTGAGCACTGTTTGTATTCAATGTCCGAAAACTTTCATCAATTTGCATTTCTCAAAGATTGCCGGCTTTGGCAGCTTTTTGCCCTCGAATTACTATTACTCGAAGTACTTTTACCGGTTAAGGAATATCTCAGAGTAAGACAATTCCAGTTTCTTTAAACGAATGGCGATTTACAAGAAAAATACTTGCTGACAATCAATAATCAACCAGAGGGGTGATAATTGAAGAAAGGCTATGAAGAACAACTGAATATGAGGGTTGGTGACCTTTTTAAAGAAGTCATCAGTGGGGTTAACCGTTTGCCGTAAATCGAAAAAAATTAGGTGTTAGGTATTAGGCAGAAAAATCGACAAATTATAGATGTTTGTCACAAAATAAGTTAGCCGGAATTTATTTTTTCGGTTAAAACATGACGGAAATGGCTAAAACCGTTGGCCTTAAGTCCTTCTTAAACACATACCATGGCATGAGAAAGTAGAACCAAAACTTAAAAAAATTCAAAGGCCTTCTCTACGGTAAGGCCATCCGTGAGAGAGGGTCGAAGAGTCGGGCAAAAAAAGAAAAAAAAAGAAAGAAAGAAAGAATAGAGAAAAGAATTTTAGAAGAGGAGAATTGACCGAGGAAGCTCGTGGTCAGAAAATTTCTAAATGTGCGTACCGTACTTTCACGATTAACGCCTATTGAACGCCGGTCTCGAAAAAACGCCGGGTCCCAACTGCTGATTTTTAAATAAACGCCGGAGGCGTTTAATCGATAAAATACGGTTCTCTAGTTTTCAATTTGATAAAAGTGTTAGAAAAGTAGGTTTAAAAGTTTCCATTCGAAATTAAATATTAAGTCGCCTGCTTAAAGAGAAAATTGAGAATTAGCATGTTAGAAGTTACTCAAAATATGGTTGGATAATTTTTTCTTTCGCTACCAGTTACCTTAAATAATACGAACACATTGGGGCTTTTCGAACGACGAGGCTATCAGTTGTCTGTATATTGATGGGAGATTGTCAAGAAACGCAATCGTAAAAGTTTGGCAGGTGGAAGTTACATGGATTTTAGGGATCTGTGCTATCAATAGGCAGTCACAGTCGGGTTTATACATTCCTTATTGCTTGGAGTTCACAGAACACTGAAGTCTTTTCGTTCCAGTACCACAGTACTCTGCCTTTGTTGTCAGTATCATTCGAGTTGAAGCATAAACTGGCGAGATGAGCAATACATCTGAAGCTAATGTCAGCCGCGGAAACGATCTAAGCCTATCAAATACTCCTCCCTCCATGGCAGAAGGAATCGCACTCTGTGTTGCTTTTACCTTGACATTCGTTTTAAACGTCCCAGGAAATTTACTCACGATTATCATTTTTGCGAACAAAAATATTCACAAGAACCATTTTTCACTGGTTGTTAACATGGCGTTTGCTGACCTGTTGTTAGGAGCTGTGAGTTTACCTATATTCACTTACCATGTCGACTTCGAATTGCGGCTGTGGACCAGGTGGATTGGAACGGAGAAGACCAACAAACCTCTCTAAATTTTCTTCATTATCTTTGATACTTTTTTCTCGCAGGCCTCGCTTACTTTGCAGCTTTCATATCCTGTGAGACATTTCACGCCATATATTGGCCGGTGAAACGAACATTATTGACACGAGTATACGGAATTGTTATTTTTACAGTTTGAATACTCGCTCTCCTTATCTCTGCGACCTGGACTGCATCAAACCTCCTTCTTTCTTACAAACACACCATGTTCATTTGGGGGCCATATACTTTGATTCCCGTGTTAATCACGTGTGGCTGTAATCTTGGTATTTGGAAAAAATTTCAGAGAGGAACTGTCGCCTCCGCGCAACAGCAAACAAGAGACTTGCAGAAAAAGCGCTTAACAGATACATTATCATCAGTATCTGGCTTAACTTTGCTGGCTTAGTTCCCTCTAGTTTTATTAAACTTCTTGATATCTCTCCGGCGTCTTCCGGTACCATGGAAATTTTGTTTTATGATTAACGTTTTCGACTATTTCAACTCTTTTGTAAATCTAGTAGTTTATGCATTATTAAGAATCACCGAGTTTCTACAAACTCTGACTTCATGTTGTTTCGGAAGACAACCAGCTACGAACACGATGCTTACGGAAAATAGGAATGAGAGGGAAAGGAAAAATGATATCTGTCACGAACTAACACTTGATCAACAAGATGTTATGAATACCACATTGTAAATAGCGCTGGTTAAGTCTAATGCTTTCTTTCTTTTATCTCTTCCTCATTTTTGACATATCCTGGGGCATTTGATAGATACCCATGCTTTTCACTGAAGAGCTATAAATCAAAGCGTATTTATGCTGGGATACAACAGTTTCCTGTGGTGAATCACTGTCAGTAACAAAGAAAACCAAATACTTGCTGACGGACAAAGTTCAAACAGACTTCTAATTTCCAAATAAGTAACAATTCTTGACGATGAAGAAAAAGTTCTTTCTCAAGTAGACGTTTAAATATTAATGATCATGGAGAATCATTCGTTAACATGTGGATGAACAGATGTGCCTTCCCGTAGGGAGCGAGTACGAAAGGCTCAGACGCATTTGTGAATGACAGCAACGCTAGGGTTCATATTAAATGGAACTTCTCGTCATTGGAAAGAAAACCAGAAATCCCATTTATTCTCAAATGCTTCACCTCACAAGAAAAAATTCACATAAAACGGCTGCCCTGAGTTTTGCCTTGAGGCTTGTAGATGCGCCTTTGATATGTTCCACCTCGAAAATCCTTATCAATCATCGATAAAATGCTACTGCATTTGCTCTAACGTTTCACTTTGAAGTTTATTGACTTCAGAGTTGGATACCCCTTGGGTATGCTCACCCTTTCCCTATCATAGTGGGCCAATTCTTGACAAAAAAGCCTAAAAAACCTGTAAAGAAAATTAAGTTTAACCGCCGGAGAATTTATACTTATTAGCATTTTAATTAGATGCAAAACAGGCTAAATGACATGCAAGAAAAAATTTTAACGTAAAGCTTGAAAAGTTCGAGAGCAGAGATGAATACATAACAAATGTCAAGTTTTATATACGCCCTACAAAAAAAAGACGCAATTAACGTCATAGAGGCTCACCTGCTTACATAACGATAGGAAAATATTTACATTCTCCGTCACTGCTACTTACAGTTTAGTTCCACCGACTGTAAATACATTTCCTGTCTTAATTCATGACTCATACACAAGAGTGGGTGTGCAGTTCGCCCGAGGAGCTGCTGAGAATACAAAAAACGGGAACTACAGGCCTAGGGAAGTAGGATCCTGAGCAAACACAAGGACACGTAAGCCGGGGTTATTGGCAAGACGCTTTTCTAAGGGAACCTACAGGCCCAAGAACGCCACCGTCTTAAACCGCCAAGGTACGTTCGAGGCTGTTGTACTATCTGCTCTGGAGCCAGGGACCACTTAAGCCAACTTGTTTGCCAGAAGACGTAAGGAAGGATCTTAAACGTCGGTAAGCTCGGACCACATAGGACTGTACTTAAACGTCTAGGAAGAAACAAAACGGTGAGAAAAAAAACTGTAACCAGAAATTTGAGTGGAAGCCCACAAAAGTGGAACATACGTAAAACGGTCCTGCGGATTACCACCGAGTCGAAGCCGGTATATTTTCATAATTTTTCGCCGAGCTGGAACGCAGATTTTATCACTGTATGCATGTTACACGTCTTGATTCCTTTAGTTTGATTCATTTACTGATAACTCTTCCAAGGAGCATACGTAGCTACATCGAGCCAGCTGAGAAGAATCAAGTCAGTGAGCCGATCACCAATATATAGTCACTTTCTGAAAACAATCACCGGTGTCAGCACCTTACGGGCTTTCTCACAACAGCAGCGCTTCATCCGGGATAGTTAAAGGAAATTAGACGAAAACCAAGTGGCACATTACTTGGCTGTTACCGCTTATAGGCGAAGAGATGAGTGCTGTACCATATATGTATTTTGTCTCAAGTATCTAGCCCTCGGATGAGCATGAACTTGCTTCTTATGTAATTAAAGGCCATTAATAACGGTTTCATTAGCATTGTAAAATATTTAGTCTTCTCTGAGTAACCCTCGCAGACTAACAAATTGATTCCTCTGCCTTTCATAATCCTGTTCTCGGCTTTATGAGATTACTTGTGCCATCCTTAATTTTGCAGCATAAACATTCGTTCTTCATCCCCAATATGATTTTGGGTATGAGTTGTGATGTACACTATAGGCAGCTATTTGCGCCGATAGTTGTTTTAAGGGAAAGATATGTGTCCAATGTCATCATTCATTACACAGCTTGTTTAAGTAGAAGGATCATAATTTTTTAAAATATTTTACAAGGACTGAAGCTTAAAGCTCATCAGATTCCTAAGAGAATAAAGCTTTTTTTGTCAACAACTTTTTTTACCGATGGTTATCTCTTTATTTGGAATTCATCGGCAATTGCCTGATCCTCTTTGCAGCGTTGTTTGCAGTAGTCAGCCGAGAAAGGATCAGTGGAGGTCTTGTAGGACTCTCTGTAACCTATATTGTTCAGGTAAACAAACGAAATGGCTTTACTTCCTCAAGACCTAGAGGTTGAAGTAAAAACTCGACCCTCGCCTTGTACACGAAGGTGTTTCTAAATATCCAATTTTTTCGACAGACGTTCGTATCTTTGTATGGACCTGCTTCAGTAAAACGCTTGATTGTTAGTATCAATAAGATTGATCAAGATAGTAATCATATAACGTGACCAAAGTTAGCTCGGTGGAAGGAGGAAAGTGAAATGCGTAAGAAGCTTTGCAAAGTCAACAGCCCCTTTTTTTCCTCCCTTTTTTCGCAGTTTGAATGACCTAATTCCAGAGTATATGATTTCGAACAAACTGACCTTGCTGTCGTATTTTAATTGTTCCTTTCTTCTTTATTCTACATGGTGTTGTAGATAAATCAAAAACTTGCCTGCATTATTAGAATTTCAAGTCAACTAGAAACCAACTTAGTATCAGTTGAGAGGGTGAAGGAGTATTCTGATGCCCAGACAGAGGTGGGTGAAAATCAAATCATTGACTATTTAAAACGCAAGAAGAAGACAAAGAACGTTTTGAAACAATTTAATAGATCTTGTAATTAGCGGTGAATAAATCTTTACATATTCAACTCTTGTAGGACGACTACTCGAGGCTGCCAAATTGAGAAGATTTTCCTGAATGTTTCCACTGGGTGTAGAGCAATTAATTTCAAGTATTTGCTGATAGCATTTCTAATTTTTCTCATCGAACGACTTTGGTCACATTCAAACGTAATTATTCGTCTAAACAGTTTTGCAAACTAAACCACCTAATGTTGGAAAACCAAATCTCAAAATCGAAACAGATCTATTTGTTTAGAAGACATATTCTCCTTTTAAAGTCCGTGAAATTTTGTAGGCAGTTGTTATGTTTCAGGAAATTGCTTTGGTACCACCACCAAAAATATTCCAAGAAGCGCAAAACAAGTATACTTTCACAAGAAGAACCTCCAAATTATTCTCATACCCTTTCTCAGTTCTATTTTTCTCTACCACTGGGTATTGTAAAGCGAGGTAGTATTCAAATTTGCCACTTCTGTGGTTGAAATATTAAATGCTGCATACATATCATTCCATCCACTTTTTTCTTCATTTCCAGGCGGAGAGAGCCATTCCTGATAGCCGGCCGTCTCGTGTCTGACCGCAGCAGGGAATAGTCTTATTTGATAACTTCCACTTGCGATACAGAGGATTTCCATTGGTTCTGAGAGAGATAAACTTTATAATCAAGCCAGCTGAAAAGGTAAGTGAACCATAAACAAAAGACCTTTTTATTTAAAATATCAGTCTTAGCTTGCGCTAAGCAAGAAGTAAGTTGTTTTAATTAAGTAGGTCACAAGTACACACAACAGAATTGTGTTTGTATTTTTCTCGCTCGACTTTACTAACTTGTCGTACGCAACGATCAGCATCTGTTCACGCCCTAGCGCATGAAGTACTTGGAATAAATGTATGAATGATATATGTGTGTGCGTGTTTTGCTCTGGGTCCTCCGGTTTTCCCCCTCCTCAAAAAGATCTTTAAAAATGCAGTAAACAATAAAATTTGCAACGTAAAAAATCTTACTCACCTTAATTGTTGTTCCTGTAGTTCCCGTTTTTTGTATTCTCAGCAGCTCCTCGGGCGAACTGCACACCCACTCTTGTGTATGAGTCATGAATAAGACAGGAAATGTATTTACAGTCGGTGGAACTAAACTGTAAGTAGCAGTGACGGAGAATGTAAATATTTTCCTATCGTTATGTAAGCAGGTGAGCCTCTATGACGTTAATTGCGTCTTTTTTTTTGTAGGGCGTATATAAAACTTGACAATTGTTTGGGCGATTGATGTAGATGATGTTATTTGTGGAGGATGCAAGAGGCCCGTCGAAGAGCACTAATAAATTGGATGGTATACTTTTATCGTGTCATTGCTATCTCAAGTTGTCGTTGATCATTTGAAGTATTCACTTTCCTGTGAGCGTTTTTTTAGAGCTCAAACAGTACTGCTATTGCAATGTACTTCAATTTTAGCGAAAAATTAAAGTTAACAAAAGTTTATGCTTTGTTTCATAAGTTTTTTTTTTTACATGAATCACAACCTGCGGGGCCGGCTATCAAAACTAAAAAAGTTAATGTCGAGTGAAGAAAAGTAAGACAACGTTCGTACTAGAGATACGGTCGCCTTAGATCAAAGAGCTTGTTAGAAAGGGAGGAATAATTATGGATTTTAACGGAGTAAGGGAAACTCTTTTCAATCATTAGTCTCAGAAATATCATAAGATATGATCAATGATATGGAAAAATTGTGAATTAAAACAAGTACTAGTTTGGGCTTCCAGTTGTAAGATGAATAGTTAAATAAATCAGTTATTTCCCAATAAAAATCAATCATATTCATTTATAATTTCAACTGCACAACAATATCATACACACTCTTTGCAACTTATTAAATTGCAAGAGTTATGTGAAAATTCAGTGGTCTGAAAAGACTCTTATACATGCCAAACAACAAAGAAACAGAAGGGCTCATATTTAACAGTGAGAATAAACAACAAAATATTTCCAAAAGCCTTTTTTCCCTGGGTACAGGACTAAATGAGGTCAGATTGAACTAATGTGGAGAGGTTTGTTGATCTCTTTATGGAAATGGATAATTCACATCTATCAGAGTTTAGAGAAATGAGATTTAAGTCAAAAGGGAACTTTGACACTGCATATTTGGCAGTTATGGACATTGGCTTTGATGCCTATTTGAGGGAAATTTATAGATTTCTAGCCAGGGGTTTGGCTGTGCCAGTTTTAAGGCAGACACATTTTATATCAGTCACTTAAGAAATTTTATACTCGCACTGGAAGCTCAGCACTCTTAAGGAACATGACAATATTTCAACTGATCACTCCTTATATTCTTTTCCAATAAAATTTGGACAAAACCTTCAAAAACTTTACTAGTAATTTTACAGTTGCGAACAAGGTTTAGACACAAATTGCATATAGCATAAGCTAGTGAAGGCAAGTTGCAAGGAGAGAAAAAAAGATTGATCATTCATACCAGTAGTAAGTTTCTGGTACTAATTATGTTCTCTTGAATACCAGCTAAGCGCAGTACATGTCACACCTATCCATTCTGTCAATATCACATCACATCTCCATCAACAGCAGAGAATATAAAAGTTAATTCCTATCATCAGTCTCAGTTTAGAAATAAAAATTGAAGGATCACAACATATCTGACAAAGTGGAATGCAAGTCAAACTTGTTTGAAGACATTTTAACGTGAAATTCGTTTTTAAATATGACAGAAATACTTTAGTTAATATTCTAAAGAAACAATGAGTTTCAGCCCCTTGAGTAATTATCCATTTGTTGTATCACTCGTCTCATATTTTAAAAACCACAGAAAGTTTGATAATTCCAATCTGCGAGTTTCATTGTACACTTCGACTCAAAATTCATTTCTTGTGGAAGGAGTATTCTTCTGAAATAAACAAGACAGAATGAGGCTGACCCCATTCGTTTCGAATAACACATGAACATGATGAAAACGGCACCAGTTTAAATTCATGAGACAAAGCCCAAGCATTTTTTGAGGTAAATGAACTGGTTAGACCGAAAGCTAAAAAATTAATAAATTAAACTGATTAAACTAAAAATTTAACTAATTAATAAACACAGAATATGAGTATTTAAAAAAAGATAAAAATCGCCGTTTTATGCTATAAAAGACCACGTAATCAACAGAAAAACCCCTCAACAACACCACTAACATTGATTTCGGGAGGTGAAAACGGATTAAATTTTACTTGAAAGATTGTTCCTAGTTTTATTTTAGTGGTTCCGTTTTAAGTGACCGCTTAATACAGGTTCGACTGTAAGGTATTTTAAACGAAACGACCGGTCAGATTGAAGGCGTGTTTAGAGTAACCAATCAGGTTTTTCAAGTAGAAAATATAGAACAAACGAAGCTTTGAACAGCAAATTTTGAAGCTTATTCCCAAAACTTTACTTTTTTAGTAAAATGAATGAATTTAAATACTACAACCTTTGAATGCTAATGAGCTCTTTCCAGGTGAAATTCTAAATTTAGGGGAGTTTTTTTTCTGTCCTTGACGTTTTGGAGCACATTTTGACGCACCACTCTTTGATGCATGTGGAGGCTCTTGTTACGATTTCTTTCCTTTAATATATCGTTCTCACTGGCTTTTATTCCATTTTTTCGTAATTACATTTTAATCATACTACTTTCTGCGTATTTACTCTTTTCACACGATTTGTGTTCCATCATTTTTTTTAAAGAAGCTTCACGAAAACTTTCTGTTAAAACCATAAGCTTTTTAAAGTACCAAAACTTTATGGGATTGGAGAGAATGTAAGAGATAGTAGTCAGAAACATTGAACTAGTTTCATCTACACCCATTTTCCAGTACACATGCGTGAAGTGAGGTTTTGCATCCATCGACGTATCCACCGTATATCCAGCCAATGTATTTGTATAAAATTTCCTGGCATGCTCAGTCACTTAATCAATAGTAACTTTTAAGAGATCATAATCTCTTGTTACTTTGTCATTGTCACATTCTGTATTGAAAACTACTCAGTCTTACATTGCTAACTTTGCTTGTAATACACGCGTAATACTAGCGTTAATTGTAATGCAGATTTGTTTGTCCTTATAACATTTCATACCAATAAAAGGAGAAAACTACAGAGAATATGAAAAGTAAAAAGTAAATAGGTTTTTTTATTCGGTTTTGAAAGTTCCTCAGCACCCAGTTTCCCATGTCCTAGTTTTTAAATCAATTTTCGATTCAGTTTCGTACTCTTAGGTAAATATTTTGTGTTTAAATTTCTGTATCCTAAGAACTGCTTGAACTCCTCTGCAGTCCCAAAACATTTTTACAATCGAGTTGTTGTTATCGCTTATCCCCATAGTCTTCTGGAATCTTCGCTTTAACTTCATATTACCTCCCTCTTTAGAATCTCGCCGTGAATACAGAAAAGGGTGTGTATCGAAGTACAAAACCGCCAACAAGTACTGTAAACCAATACTCTTAGAGGTGCTTTAAGCCGTAGGCAAAAATCTCAAACAGCTTTATACACCGTATACACTTGTGTCCACGTCGCAGTAAAATTCTCCAACTCTACAAATGTCGTGGACCGTAGGTATTAAATGGTATTGTTCTATTCAGGTTTCAAACGAACTCTTTTAAAGGGTCAGTATGCTTATAACCGCTGATGATATGCTAATAACAAGAGTGTTGTCTTCGGAAAAGCTAAAAATGCTGTCCCAAAAACCTTCGCACTTAAAAGGTCATTACAACAATATTTGCACTGCGCAGAAGCTTGTAGACGGAACAGGGAGACCGTCAATTGAAAGCGATGTGTATTCTCTAGATTATCTAATCAACACAGTTGCTGGACTTTAAAAGTTCAAAGCCATGACCTATATAAATAAGGATTTGTAGGCGTTAGTCTTAAATAGGCTTAGGCCTTAGATTATGGAGGTGAAATCAGCTTTACCGGTGCCGCTTTTTAGGTTATTTTTGTGTTTCTTCTTTTTACGTGTTATAAATTGTTCCTGTTAAATGTTGCTGGACCTTGTTTTAAGACATGCATTGTCAGTTCGGGCCATAATCATTTCTGGATATCGGTTTCGAGCTTTGTGATTGGGTGAGATCAAAACCAAAACAAAGCAAATTTGGCCGAGAGGTGCTGGAAACAAGAAGAAGTTGGTTTTTTTTTTTTTTTGTGGCGGCCATGTTGTAATGCGGTAGTAAGCTGAAACAAAATTCGCTAATAAGGACTGGACGTAAGATACCATTAAAAATATTCGTTTATTTCAAACATTCAACATGCATGTCCTCGACATTCTCGCATTCTGGAAGAGTAAAGCGGACTCTTTCTAGCACAAATTCTTTGTAACGCTGTGGTCCTTCCACCAAGAGCGTCACAGGAATAAAAGCTCCTCCGCCAGCCTGTTTGTATCTGGAGAACTTCCGGGTAGAGCTTGACCTCGATGTTAGTGTCCGTTCTCCGTTGATTTCCCTATTTTGGGTTACAATAAAACCAATTAAATAAGGTTGAACCAAATAACGCGCACTGATAACAATTGGGACGAGTGAGGTGTGAGATCGCGGAATCGGGACAATTTCATTTCTCTCCAGTATAGGTCGAGGAAAGACAATATCTTGCTTCTCTCCGATTTTTAAATAGACATTATCAATTTCAGTCCATCAAGCCTTTACGAAAAAGTAACAGTAAAGCAAGAAAACAGTAACTTACCCTTCAATTCCTGGTTATTTTGCTACATCGAAGCAAAGCATGTAGCTGTATGTTTAGAAAGTGCTGAACCGTACCGATCTGCTACCCTTTGACATCTCCTAAAGTGTATGTCTTTCTCTGCGATTTGCTGAAAATCTGGACTTCTCGTAGAGCCTCTGGAATGCGTTCCATTTCTCGTGGAAGAAGACAAGCCAGTACATGCGAGTCATGCGTGTTGTCGTCTTCACTTTGAATAACAAGCGGTGTTCCACGTGGAGCTTTGATCTTGAAATTATGATACCTGGAAAATAAACGCCAATAAATACATGAGTGGGATAAAATTAAATCAAGTAGTCACAATCTATATTAAGACGAATACACATGATCGAATTCAATGCAAGAGAATCATTCAAGGTATTTTGCGCGCTATTGATCGATTCGCGGGAGAATCTAGGTCTCAGAACACTACAAATTCGGTCCTACAGCTTTTAGTCAGCAATAATATGTCCTTTACAATTACCCTTTGATTTGAACACCCTGTATAGAAAGTTTGTTTAGGTAATCACTGCAAAATGTGAAAGCACGAGCGGTGTTTGTAAATGAGTTTCACAATTACAGACAAGTCCCTTGTGGTTTTAGACGAAAATTTCACTCTCATCAGTGCGTGTAGTTAAACTCCAACCTTTGTTTCCGGAATGCTGTAATAGAGACACTTCGGCAAGGCTTTCCACCAATGTGATTTCTTTATTTTCATCTTCATGCCGCTCTTATCGCACATTTCCCGGATACAATACCTGAAGATGTGAGAGCTCAGTGAACGAATACCTCTTTGTTTTATGTTTGCCCGAAGGAGAACTTACTTGCTGGATAATCACATTTATGTGTTAGATCCGTGGTTTCCTGAAATTATTTTTTAGCGTGCATTCGCCTTGGATGAATGAATCTCTCTGATGTCAAGATCGACATTGATTCGAAATTTCATCCAGAGCTCCGATTTAAAAGATTCTTTGTTTGTAGCACTGACCTAGGTCCGTGGCAGATTTGTGCCACAAAGACGACAAAGTGTCTCGAGATACTGAATGTGTTCATCCATGCTGTTGGCTTGATCTGAAATTCACAATGTAGGCTTATAAAGGTCCAATAAATAATTGTCCTTTTACTTTAAATTGGCCGGCCACAACGTGTGGTTAAAATTTATGGTTTACACGATACTCCGATGGATCTGAACAAAGGAATCCGTCTGGTAGTTTGCACACTAACAGACTTTCAACATTCGTGCACTCGATTGTAATTTTGACAAATTGGAAGCAAATTTATTCTAGTTTTTTAAAATATTTTTTTTAGGAGCCCTTCGCAACATGGACCTCCACCCGACTTTTCATCTGAATTTTTCCTTCTCGTCATCGCGACCACCATTAGTTCTTTGCTTGTTGTGTGTATTTGCTTGTCTTCTGTAATTTTGCAAGGTTTCATGGGATATGGGTCGGGAACTAAGTCGCTAGGGCTCGAATAAAGTAATGACTGAGTTTCCTCGATGTCCCACTATAACATCTATATTGGTGACGTCATCAAGTATCCAGAAAGGGTTATGCCCCGGACTGTTGTGTCTAAAGACAATAAGCTTCGCGTACCGCCCCTTTGGTTATTTCGAATTAGACCCATTAAGTTTGTTTGAGCCATTTCTCTGGACTCTTGTTTCTGGACAAGGAGCGAACAAAGCAGTTTTGTATCTGGAAAGTGATTAGAAATGTAATTATCGGAAGTTGCAGTTTTTTCCATTTCAGTCGAGAGGAGCTTTATTAAAATTTTTGTAGCGATTATCGGATGTCCTGGAGTGTTCAGTAAACCAAATCACTAGCAATCACTATGCAAATTACTGATACACATCCACCCACACGCATCACACTTATGCTAATTTCAAAATATTGAATATTGACAGAAATCGACAGTGTTTCCGGACCAAACTTTATTCCGCATGGTTAGAAAACATTGGAAACGTAAATACCTAAAATGCACGGGAACAGTTTAAGCATTAGTGCATGGAGTTATGGTGCGTAATAAGTGCGATGGCTTCTTCCATGTTATATCGACGCCACCAGGTATGTACAGAGTTTTAAAAAACGCTAAGTAATGTTGGTAGTTTTGTATGCATTGCCTAGTGATCAAATACTTATGGAACAGAGTAAGTCAATTTCTTGAAGTGCTTGAATAAAAGGGGGTTGTCCTGAGCTCGATTCTTTAAGCAAATAATTTCTAATAACAAGAACTTGAACTGTATCGGTCGTAAACTGTCGTTGTTCTCTATCTAAGAACAGTTTATTCATTATGAGAATGTGAACTGAGTACGCCAAGTCAGGCCAAGTCATTGGTCCACGTTTTCGTCTAATTTCTTTCAAGTCAAACATGTCCTATTTTACTGCAATTTAGTCTCTTTCGTACGATGAAATTGGTGAGTATGCTACACACTGATTCGAACACTTAAATGTTTTAGTATTTTTTGACAATATTGTCTACCTTCGGCAATTTATTTGTTACCTTGAGGCATGAACGTATGATCAATCAACCTAAAAATAGCACACAACGCTCGTTTTCAATAATTTATCTCAGGAGATGTAAACCGTTTCGTACCTTTCCAGTTTGAGGAATAGTTCTTGTGAAGCATTCTTTCTTGGACAAGCGTGTGCTTTTTTCCTTTTCTCATGTCACCACTCATTAAACAATGTAAAATAAGTGAAATTCTACGAGTGCCCTGATTGATCAAAAAACCTATCGTTTATTTCACGGTTTAACTCGCAGAAATTTAATGTTTTTTCTATAAAAGCTTGGGAAGGCACTTTCTATTGGTCAATAGTCTTTTGACTATTCAACTTTCTTTTCTACCCAGCATTTTAACATGAATAAAATATCTTTCCTGTGAGCGTTACAGCGGAACAGCTGCAGAAACTGAGGCAAATGACTAGTATAAATCTCTAATATTCTAAGGAAGCATGATGCTGTCAGGCTCCTCGTGGCCTATGTGCTGTTGTTTGAAGGTTGTCTTGCTTTCTAGTTCTTCTAGTTTCTAGCTATGGGTTTCCTTGAACGCCAGTCCTGGCTTAAACACCCTCAGTGCACTGTATCGGGAGTTTGTCTAAGAAAGTTATAACAAGCACATCAGATAACGACACAGGACATAAAATGTAATGTTTGCAAGATTTTAGGGGGTACTTTTCAAATATGAATGATGATTTTTGTTTTATTTTGAAAGTATTTGTGAAACAATTGTCCATGGCTAACCAGACAGGGTGAGAGGGGGGGTTAGAAGGGCTGCTGCTCGTAACGTCAGTATTTTCGAAATTTGCTATGGAAATTAGCCTCTTCATCAACGACAATATGAAAATTAAGCGACTATCGGACCGACTGACCAACATGAACACAACTTGATTAACAATGACGTGTTTTGAGGAGTCTGAATTAAGGAAATTGATCGTATTACCGATTATGGCGTCAACTGCGTCAAAGATATGTATAACACTAATTATTTACAGGAACTTTCAGGTAGAACTCGTCAGCATATGCCCAATTTTAATGTGATAGAAATGTTACGAAGTTAATTTTGATTATTCAGCGTTGCTTTGTTTACTTGATTGTTTGTTTGATTTTAAAAATGCGATGATGCAAATCTTTGAGCGCATAGCATTAGGTAGAGGCAACCTATCTCGTTTAAAGATTATATAAATGTTTAATAAGACATAAGTTCACATTAACGAACTTGAGGCATAATGTTGAACAAATAAGCTGGAAAAATAAAATATTGGACAGAAGCTGAGTTTCAGACAGCATAGAAAATTTCGTTGCGACATGACATCGTTTAAAGACGTTCGAGCTTTACTTCCACTCTGCTCAAGCTGATATACTCTGAAGTCCACTAAAAGTATATTTTCTGGTCAAGTCACATAGAGACAGAACGTTAAAACTAATTTCAATCTCAAACAGCAATTTACAGCAAAAAGACAAGGTAATGTATTTCTTTTAGCAAAATATTGAACAACAGGACATTGAAGGCTATGATGCCCCAGCTTTCATTGCAGATCTGGCCATATTGAATTTACTGGAAAAAATGCAACATCATACGCCCATTTATAGACTAGTCGCTTTGGAGGCGAGGAATCAACTACGTAAATTTATTATGAATTAAATATGTGGTTAAAACTCTTATGTTGTGAACTTACACCGGTGGAATCACGATACATAATTGTCATGTTACCGCAACTTTTGTTGAGTGAGCTATACCAAGAAGGAGGTTTGATGGAAACTTTTCTGACAACAGTTTGAGTCTATCCCCGCAAAGTGAAAGCAGACATTGGAATCTTAGAAATGTCGCAATTTGCCAACAGAGTTCACGCGTTCATCAAAAGCAGGCTTGACTACTGTAATGGTTTATTGTACGGTGCTCCTGAGTATCTAATTAAGAAACTTCAAAGAGTCATGAATGCCAGTGCTCGATTGGTTTACTGTGCACCTAAGTATTGTCACGTTACTCCTTTGCTAAGAGAACTCCACTGGCTACCAGTGCGCTTGCACGTAGATTTTAAGATTCTCCTTGTTACATTTAAGATTCTTCACGGTGTTGCGCCTAGCTATCTTAAGGCCTATTTACACGGTACGACTTTGTCGCATGCGACAAGCTTACGACAGGCCTACGACATGACTTAGGACAATTTACACGCGCACGACATTTTCACCTACGACATGCCAAAATCGCGTGCAATTCCACTCGTTTCGGCCGCGGTCATTGTTTCAATAATTTGCAAGAGAAGGAAAAGAACCTCTTCCTCGCTCCACAGTGATATCATATTCTCTGTTTCCTCATCTGAGAATGTATTTTTCCCTTTGGAAGCAGTCTTGGACTTTCCGGAGGCGACTTCCTCCGCCATTTTGACGCAAGAAAATTTCACCTTCCTCCCCTACTCAGTAGAAATTTGTCACAAAATACGTCATTTTCTATCAATTTCGGCTACGATTGTCGCAGCGTTTTAAAACGTGTTTTAAAATCCTACGACATTTTTCGTGACGTGCACGACAGTCGTAAGCGAGTGGTAGGTTTGATTTACACGATACAATTCGTGTCGTAGGCCTGTCGTAAGCTTGTCGCATGCGACAAAGTCGTGCCGTGTAAATAGGCCTTTAAGGATCTTGTCTCTGTCTTACCGGTCTCACGTTACCAACTACGCCGTAACAATAATGGTATATTGTTAGAAAGACCTCAGCTAAAAACGAAGAAGACCTTGGGAGATCGCGCGTTATCGATGGCTGCCCCCTTTTTATGGAACAGTCTTCCTCTGCCAATTAGACAGGAAACATCAATCGACTCTTTTAAACGCTCTGTTAAAACATATTTATTTAAAAAGGCTTTTAGTTAGATTATTTATTTATTTGTTTTTTATTTTTATTATTTTTATTTTTTTAATATTGTAATGTTAATATTGTAATATTGTAATTTTACCGAGTAATTTTACTGGTTTTAATTTAGTTTAATAATAATATTGTAATGCGCTTTTGAGTATTTTTATAGAAAAAGCGCAATATAAGTATTAAATATTGTTATTATTATTATTATTATTACTATGCAAATATTCTCGTTCCCATTCCTTTGCGCGCGTTACAAGCATGCGCAATCATTTTGCTGCTGTGTCCTTTGCTACTATTTCACAATAGTCATGTGCAGCTTCTCGACCGTTTTGTGAACAGAGTTCCGGTGGAAGAAATCGCGCGATCGGTCGTGGATACTTTTGCTCCTTCATGTCACGACTAAACTTATTTTTTTAACGTTACACTACTGTAATAGACATAGAAAATCACTGTACACTGGATAGCTTCTTTTTATAGGAGAAGTTTGCTGGATATATCAGTTTCTAACGGCGCTACCAGCTTTGATAATGCTCTTTTCTAACAAAGCACGGCAAGTATTGTGAAAGTCATGATATTATCATGGTGAGCCGGACGGTCTGGCAAAAGGGCGAAGGAAAATAAAAAAGAAAGAAATTGTGTTTATAGCAGAAGGAAGGATAAGTTATATCAAGAGGTATTGAACCGAACGTTGTTTACCAAGGAATAATTTACATTTACATTTTATTAGAAAAAGTAGAATTAAAAATCCCTGATCAACAAAATGAGCCATGTTTCTTTAGAAACCATTACTTGGATGAAGTTGAGTTATTTAGCCGATGTTATGCCAAAGGTGATAGGCATAAAGGTTTTAATTCGGAGCGGTTAAGTTCAGCTGTCTGTTATTTTATTCATACAAAGATATATCATCGGTTTTATGAATTAAATCAAAATATTCATAAGAATGTGCACAAAGTAAATAACCATTTATCAAATTGAAAAAAAATTTAGTTTTTTTTTTTAGTTTTTTCCTTGTGCGTTAATTTGTTTAACTGATAAGTACGTGGCGAACGGGATCAACTTTTAAATGTTAATTTACAAGCCACGCTATGAGTATCCACTGATATTGGATTCTCCCACGCTGGTATCCCTTGTCCAAGAATTACAAATACATGGGAGGTATTGAGTATTGATTATATGTAGGGCATGCTGATGGTACTTTGAGTTTATAGATAGTTTTTTAATTGGAATTAGCTCATGGAATTGCTTTAGACACCTTTAATTGATAGACTCCTTCGTTTCAGTGGCATCGAAACCGCTCGTTTGGTGGAGACTCATATTCAAACCTACCTGGTAACTTTACAAGGTATTTAGACTTTCTATCTTGCATGCTTAAAACTAAAACATTGCTTTGACAAAGAATTACCTCCGATGATATTGCTGTGATCGTCGTTTTCCACCGCGGCAACCTTTCCTCTGCGAGTGAACCGCCACACAGCTGATTCCAGGGAGTACTGCAAAACTGAGTGAACAATACATGTCGTCACCATCATCATAAAACAAAAAGCGTAATCCATTTGATATTCCTGTTCCTTTATTTTTTTAACAAAACTTAGATGAATCAACGTTAGAACTTATAATAACTAATTCAACCGCGATTTGCTCTTGTAAACAGAATCATTGATCCATGAACGATGAAAATTAAGAAGGAACGCATAAAAAATCAGAGAGAAATTGAGAAAATTTTCAAAATGAGCTGTGAGAAGGAAGCACCACTAAAAGATTTACAATTCAATTCACGTCAAATTTTTTGCAAAGCTTTCTTTAGGCATGTGCGTACAACTTGGACTTTTAAACGGCAAAGAAGTTCGTCGACTTCTAGATCGTCTAGAAGCGAGTTAAAGACATTAGATGCTTTCTCATATCCTTGAAGGGTTAACTGTCACAAAGACAGGCTGTTCCACTATTTACCAATCTGTACATTCGAGCAGACATGACGCTCATATATCAATTAAACACCATCTACCCGGCAAAAAGAGGATAATTGCTCAGATATAAGATATTACAAAGAGCAGATATTTTACCTGAAATCACAATTTACAATTAAAGTTGAAGAAGAAAAAATTATTTAAAATATTTGCCTCAAGCATCGTGTCATATAAGCATAACCTATTCATATTGTTTATTTTAGCTCATAAATTACATAAAAGACTCTCCATCGACAGATAATATTTTCAGAATACTGAAGCAATATGAAAATGAAGAGATTTTACCCTTAACCGTCTTTATGCCTCGGTGGGAGTATCAGTTAGCTTGTGCGTCCAAGAATTAAACGATTTCACCACTCGGTGTATTTTTTTTCATATATATCTATTAGCTTACTTTATTCAGGCTAATACTGAACCACAGATGGTCACATTCCCCACCTGATCATGAGTAACCGGAAAAAAAGTACATACAACAGTCCATCGATGAAGGAAATAAAATGTATAATTATAAGAAAAGCAGCCCAGGAACAGTTTACTTATCATGAGTATGTGAACTGAATAATGTGCGAATACGTATGTCAAGTTTATACAAGTACACCGGACAAATAAGTTCATGCTAAACGAAGTATTATCAACAAACGTTGCACTGAATAGATAGACCGAGTAGGAGGGGTTAAGTTCAAGTACACTTTGGGCACAACTGTGAAAAAAAAATTAACAATTAGAACGGAATACGGAACAAAATCCAGGTGAACTGTTGTTGGCTTATTTATCAGAAAATGGTTTTCTATACATATCAACAACGCACGCCTCTCTTTTTGTACTAACTACGCGTCACTTTTATTCAAAGAAATTAACTGACAAAAAGACGACAAAGTTTTTCAAGTACTATTTGGTATTGCATACATACACATCAACAAAAATGTATCTGTCTTTGAAGGTTATTAGCCTTTAAAACGTAGTACTTCCGCCTTTGCTCGGCATCAGCGTTTCCATACAACTAAAGACAGCTATACGTATGTGCTCATCATGCCAAAAGTACATGAAAAACTACGTATTGTTCATGAAAGGAACGAATTTTAAAGCAAAATGCAAACGTCTTAAAGAGAACAAACTTGTCAGCTGTTTTTTGAGTTCTACCTAAGAAGACGATTTTCTTTATGGATTAGTAAATCAACTGACCAAAGATTGCTTTTCTTTTCCCCTTATTTACATTGTCCCTCGACAGCATTAAGTCGCAGCCACTGAGCCACAGAGACTTAACTATAAAGTCTAAACTTTATAATCGACCTTAGTCACCGTAGAGTCTCTGTGGCTCAGTGTTAGGGCATCGGGGCGCGAAATCCGAAGGTCTGAGATTCTATTCCTCATGGGGACTCAGAATTTTTCTTTGTCTCACGCTTGTGACAAGACGAAAAAAATATTTCTCTATTTCTTTACTGAGCTCAAAACTTACCATCTCTCTTATTCTATTTACGACTCATAAAGCCAATGTAGTATTATCAACTGAGTTGATAACATAAATTGGCCATCATACAGAGTTGAAAAGTTGAAATTTCGAGCGTTAGCCCTTCGTCGGAGCGATCGGAGGAATTGTGGATTTAAATGCAGAATATGGAGCTACGCTATTGGTAGGAATATGGTAACGAGAAAACAAGAATAAATTAGTTGAATGAAAAGCGCTCGTTGATACCGTGAGGATTAAGATTGCCGATTTGAAAGATAAATTTTTGTTCTAGAGTTTCGCAGCTTTCCGAACTTTCTAGATGTAGGGAAAGAAATCGGAATCGGTCGTCTTCCTGTTTCACCGATGTATAATTTTTTGGAATACGTGCAAGTTATGCAGTGGATCCCTTGGTTCCGACATTTTCCCTACGTTATGAATGAAAGGACAAGTTTTGCATCATGAATGAGCGCATTAAAAAGTTTCAGGTTGCTCATTGGTTTGAAATGAACTTCTGACCGAAGAATTGCCTATCGTTCAAAGATTACATAAATGTTTAGCAAGACATAAATTTACATCAACGAATTCTGTTCCATGAACACCAAGTATTAGGAAAAAAAGAGCGCAGAGGCATAATGTTGAACAAATCGGCTGGAAAAATAAAATATTGGGCAAAAGCTGGTTTTCATAGACAGCATAGAAAATTTCGTTGCGACATGATATTGTTTCGAGACGTTCGAGCCTTACTTCCACTCGGCTCATACTATATACTCCGAAGTCCACTGAAAGTATTCGTACGGGTAAAATCACATAAAGATAGAACGTTATAGCTAGTTTCAATCTCAAACAGCAGTTTACTACACAAAGACAAGCTGATGTATTTCTTTCAGCAAAATATTGAACAACGGCATATTGAAAGTCATGATGCCACGCATTCGCTGCAGCGATGGCCATACTGAATTTATTTGCAAAAATGCAACATCACATGCACATTTACAGACAAGTCGCCTTAGAGGGGAAAAATTTTGATAAAAAAAAGTTTGAATACCTTTGAAAAATCAAGTTTGTAAATTTCCGTAGAGTATGTGGTAAAACTCCAATGTTGAGACCTTACACGGGTAAATTACGATACATAACTTACATCTGTTACCGTAACTTTAGTTGAGTGAGATATCTTCGATCGCGTAAATTGAATCAAAATGTTTATAAGAGTCTGCATAAAGTAAATAATGATTTCTGAGATTGAAAGTAAATTTTGATTCCTTGTTAATTTTGTTCCTTTTGTTCTGTTTTTTTTTTTGGATTGATGAGAAAGACGCTAATATCTCTTGTCCAAGCACTATTGATACTTAGAAGATTGCGTATTAAAGTGTTACTAGAAGTATTGGGAATCTGCAGCGCATGCTGATGGTACTTTGACTTTTTAAATTATTTCGAAATCGGAGTTAACTTGAAAATTACCTTAGACACCTTCGTTTCATTCATATCGAACTTGCTCGTTTAATGGAGTCAAGGCCAATATTTACACCTACCGAGCGCTTCTATGAAACATTTAGACTTTCCACCTCGCACGCTAAAAACTGAGACATTGCTTTGACCAAGATACCTTCGATGATATAACTATGATCTTCATTTGCTATCCTTCCTCTGTGAGTGAACCGCCTCACAGCTGCTTTCAGGGAGTACTGCAAAACTGAGTAAACAAAACATGTCCCCACCATCATCATAAACAAAAACGCGTAATCCATTTGATATTCCTGTTTCGTCATCTGAGATGAATCCACGTCTGAACTGAGGACGATAAACGAGGTATTGTCAACGAACGATGCTCTAAATGGGAAGACCGAGTAGAAGGGGTTAGGTTCGGGTGCACTTTGGGCACAGCTGTGAAGAAAAACGTATCACCTAGCCCGTGACACAGCGCAATCCAGAACTGCTGTTGGTTTACGACTGTGACTGTCGTGATTGAAACCAACTTGCTTGTGTCAACACTTTGCTTATCGTGCTAATGATATGCAAATGCATGCTAAACACTGACCCAGAACTTATTCCACGTGGAAATTCGCCACGGAAATACTTAAAATTCGTATTACTGCAATAATACTGCGTAATATGCGTGATGGCCTCTACCATTTCTTATCGACGCCACCAGGTGTGTGCAGAGTTTGAAAAAATCCTAAATAACGCTGGTGGTTTAGTTTTGCATGCATTATCTAGTGACCAAATACTTATATGCAAGACAGCGTAAGTTAATTTCTTGAAGTGCTTGAATAAAAAGGGGTTGTCCTGAGCTCTATTCTTAGAGAAAATAACTTCTAATAACAAGAACTTGAAATGTATTGGTAGTAAACTGTCGTTGTTCTCTATCCAAGAACAGTTTACTTGTTATGAGAATGTGAACTGAATAATGTCCGAATATGTTTTTCAAGTTTGTGCAAGTACGCCGGAGAAAAAAAAAGGATTTCAATTTAGCTCATGTTCAATGAAGTATTGTCAACGAACGATGCTCTAGATGGAAAGACCGAGTACAAGGGGCTAAGTTCGAGTGCACTTTGGGCACAAATGTGAAGAAAAACGTACCACTTAGACCGGGACATGGAACAAAATCCAGAACAACTGCTTTTAACTTACATCTTAGAAAATGTTTTCTGTACATATTAAAAACGCACGCCTCTCTTTTTCCAACAAACTATGCTCGCTTTTATTCAAAAAGATCACCTAACTACAATTTGGTATGTGTCGTGCATAAACGGATGACAAAGTTTTTAATTACTATTTGGTACCTTGAATAAGAGAGATGGTAAGTTTTGAGCTCGGTAAAGAAATAAAGAAAGATGTTAATCGTCTCGTCAGGAGCGTGGGAGAGGAATTGAACCTTAGACCTTCGGATTCCGCGCTCCGATGTTGATGTCGTTGAGTTCGACCTAAGGAGATGGTTTTCTTTAGAGATCAGTAAATCGCCTGACCAAAGACCGCTTTTCTTCTCCCCTAGTTTACCATGTCCCTCGACAACAGTAAGTCGCAATTTGGTTTGTATTGTATAAAAGTATACGAGAAATCATCTCGCTGCTTGCCTTGATTTCATTTCATTGTTCACTAACAATAGTTAAGAAGTTAAATAGTTGTAAGCCTAAAAAAAAAAAATGGATTTAAAATTAGCTCACGTTGAAAGAATACTGTCATTCCACGGGAAACTAAAGCGAAACACTGAGATTCAAAACAGTTAGGAAGTGCACTGTATGTCAGCCAAGCGTGAGTTAAACGGCTTTAAAGTTGCCTTTCTTTCCGCTTTTTTTCATGTCAACCATGTCCCTTGTCGGCATGTTGCTGTGATCGTCGTTTTCTATTGCGGCAGCCCTTACTCTGCGAGTGAACCGCATCACAGCTGATTCCAAAGAGTATTGATTTGTTAATTGATTAAATCTCAATTGATTAAATAAATCAAACACTTGCGGACATACGTGCAGGTTTACAATACAATAGAAGAGGAGTTACCTAAAAAGTATAACTTTCTTTACAAACATTAAACTAAATAAAGTTAAAAAGAAATTTATTAACAAAGCAGCGCTCAAAGCGCTCTGTGCGAATACGTCGTAGCATATAGTCATGACCACTTTGACGTAAAGATTGATAGGTACGTTTGTTTGGTAGAAGATCTGTTAAACAATGTGTATATGTAGCTGTGATTTTTTTCCATAGTTGTTTATCCCTAGTTTGAATTACATCACTGATGAATATGCGGTCCTTGGTGTAGCCATATTTCCATGCTCGTTTGCAGAATTTATCGATCTTAGAGAGGTATTTACCACCATAAAATCGAGAGCTTTATTAAATTCGAAAGAATACACCTTAACAAAGTCTGCGTCTTTATCCAACCAGTTTAACCAATAATGTTGACATTAAAGAAGGGCCATTGTGGTATTATGTCCCTACTTATAAGCAAACTGGTTAAGCCCAATGGATGACTGCAGGGTAGTAGATATTTCTTGTTTATAAACAAGCCTTTCCAAAATTCTCATAATTATGTTTGTAAGTGATATGGGTCTCAATTAACCATACATTCGCTTAATGGGGATACCTTAAGAATAGGTGTAACATTAGCCAATTTCCATAGACGTGGAACTTTTTGCTGTTTAATTGAGTTATTGAAGATCTTCGTTATTATAGGTGCTAGTTAATCAGCATAGTCACGCCAGAGCCAATAAAGAATCTCATCAGGCCCAGAAGCTGTACGTTTCTGGTGCCTCAGGAGATTCCAAACTAAAAGAATGGTTACCTCGGGGACATGTAGACCGTCTGGTATCCTTAGGGCCTCTGGCGCCTCATATGCATCATCAGTGTTAGTAGATTGAAAATTTACGTTAATATCATCCGGATTTATTACTTTGCCAACTAAGGTACCCTGAGTTTTCCTACCAGTGATTCTTTGGACTGTGTCCCTCCATCGCTTAGATCCCCTGTTTTCATCACGGACAGCATTTATTTGATTTTTGCGAATAACACTTGCGAATCAGGTCGTTGATTTTTCCTTGGCGAGTGGCTCTCTGAGTACAGCAAAACTGAGCAAACATTACGTGTCGTTACCATCATAAGCCCACAAAAAAATGGATTTAAAAGAGCTCACGCTAAACGAAGTACTGTCTTCCGAGGGGAACTGAATCGCTAATCATATAGAGGAGTCCGTGAGTAAGTCAATCCAGTGGGACTTTTATCTTTCTGTCCGCTTTTGTGTGGCGGCATTTTACTGCAACTTAGTCTGTTTCGTCCAATGAAATAGGTGACCTATGCTACACAGTGATTCAAGCACTTAAATGTTTTTGCATTTTTTGACAATATTGTCTACCTTCGGCAATTGTTTTGTTAAATTAACTCATGAACGCATGATCAATCAACTGCGAAACGCATCGTGTGGAGAAATGGACTTTAAAATAGCTCATTGCGCTAGATTTCAATAATTTACCAGATGAGATGAAAACCGTTTAAGTACCTTTTCATTTCACGCCCTATTTGTTGTTGCGCCCTCATTAGACAATATAAAATAACTGAGACTGCTCGAACGCCCTGATTGATCAAAAAACCTATCGTTTATTACACCGGCAAACCCATTGAAATTTGAAGTTTATTCCATAAAAGCTATGGATAACACCAACAATCCGCATGTCTTATTATGCCTCAAAGCGATCGAAAGTACAGTCTATTGCTTAATTGTGACGTGGTTATTGGTATGTTACATACTATCAAACAATCAGGATTAACATCAAAAAGGGAAACTACAGTATAAACATTTAGAGAGACAAACTCGAAAAAAAGTGTATAACATAATGTAGAAATAACATTTGTAGAGTGCAGAATAGATCGAAGAAGCGCAAGCCATATAAGTAGATTTTAGTCATCATGTGACAATGCAACTTTGTCTTCTACCCAGCATTTCAACAGGAATAAAATGTCTTTCTCGTAAGCGTTAAAGCGGAACAGCTTTAGAAACTAGGGCAAATGACTAGCATAATTCGCTAATGTTGTAAGCGTGATGTTCTCAGGCTCCACGTGGCCTCCATGCTGTTGTAATATGACGACTTGCTTAGCGACGATGTGTTTAAAGGAGTCTGAATCATGGAGATTGATCTTATTACTAATTATGGCTTCAATTGCTTCAAAATTATGTAAGATACTAATTATTTTCAAAAACTTTCAGATAGAATTCGTCAGTATATGCTTAAGTTTAAGCTGACAGAAATGTTACGGAGTTAAATCTAGATTACTCAGTGTTGCTTTGTTTAATTGATTGATTGATTGATTGATTTGATAAATACAATGAGGCAAATCTTTGAGGGCATAGCATCAGAAAGAAGCAACCTTTCTCGTTTAAAGATTATATAATTGTTTAGTAAGACATAAGTTTACATCAAGGAATTCACACCAGACGTTATAAAGAGAAGAGCACAGAGGTATAATGTTGAACAAATCGGCTGAAAAAAAATCGGGCAAAAGCTGGTGTTTATAAAGAGCGTAGAAAATTTCGTTACGGACATGACATTGTTTAAAGTCGTTCGAGCTTTACTTCCACTCGGCTCATACTTATATACTCTGAAGTCCACTGAAAGTGTATTGTGCGGTAAAATCACATAAAGATAGAACGTTAAAGCTAATATCAATCTCAAACAGCAATTTACTGCACAAAGACGAGCTGATGTAATTTTTTTAGCGAAATATTGAACAACAGGATGTTAAGAGCCATGATGCCCACACTTTCATTACAGCGCTGGCCATATTGAATTTACAAGGTTTGAATATCTTTGAGGGATCAACTTCGTAAATGCATTTTGAAGTAAGTATGTGGTAGAACTCCAATGTTGTGACCTTACAAGGGTGAAATCACGATACATAATTCACATCTGTTACCGCAACTTAAGTTGACTGAGAGGTTCGACAGAAATTTTTCTGAAAACGGTTTGTGTGAAAGCAGACACTGGGAATTTTAAAAATGTCGCAATTTTCCACAAGAATGTTACTTTACACATATTGTCGTTCCCATTCCTTTGCGCGCGTCACCAGAATGCGCGTGCGTATTACCGCTGTGTCCCAAGGAATGATCACAAGATAATCTTGAGCAAGATTCTCGACAGTTTGATATCAGAGTTACGGTGAAATCGCACGATTGATCATAGACGTTTGTGCTCCTTCATATCACGACCAAACCTATGATTTTTCTAACGTTACACTTCTGAAATAGACATAGAAAATCGCTGTATACTCGATAGTTTCTCTTAATAGGGAAAGTTTGCTGGAGATATCAATTTCTAGCGGCGTTACTAGCTTTGAATATGCTCTTTTGTAACAAATTATCGCAACTATAATGAACGTCATGAAATTATTATGGTGAGCCGAACTGAGAGGTAATGGGGCGAAGGAAAAAAGTAGAAATAAATAGTGTTTATAGCACAAGGACCGATAAGTTAATATCAGAAGGTATTGGACCGAACGATGTTTACCGAGAAATAATTATCATTAACGTTTGTTGGTGACTTTGAAATATTTAGTCAATGTTATGCTTAAGGTATCCAGGGTAATGTTGATAATTGGCACGGCAGTTTTAATTCAGTGCGATTAATTTCAGCACGGTCTGTCATTCTATTCATATAAAATATATCATCGATTGTGTAAATTTCATTTTAAAGTAATGATAAGAGAGAACATAACGTAAATAATCATTTATCAAATTAAAAAATAAATCGATCCCCTGTTAATTTTGGTCCTTCTGTACTAATTTTTTTAATTGATAAGTACGTGGCGGACGAGATCAACTCTAATAGAATATCAATTTACAACCCACGCTACTTGTATCCATATTGGATTCTCCGACGCGGTTTTTCCTTGTCCATGCATTACAAATACCAAGGACGTTGCATGTTCAAGTTTTACTGGATGTATTGAGCATAAGTAGGGAATGCTGATGGTACTTTGAGTTTCTAGATTATTTCTGAATTGGAATTAGCTCACTGGAAGTGCTTTAGACACCTTCGATTAATAGACACCTTCCTTTCAGTCGAATTCACGAACCCGCTCGTTTGGTGGAGCCTAATATTTGAACTTACCTGGCGACTCTATAAGGTGTTTAGACTTTCTACCTCGCGTGCTTAAAACTAAAACGTTGCTTTGATAAAGCTTTACCTTCGATGATATTGTAGCGATCCTCGTTTTCCACCGCGGTAACCCTTCCTCTGCAAGGGAATCGTCTCACAGCTAATTTTAGGAAGTATTCATAAACTGCGTAAACTATACATATCGTCATCATCATCATCACAACCAAAAAGCGTAATTCGATTGACATTCCTGTTCCTTCATCTTTGTTAACAAAACTTAGGTGAATCTACTTTAGAACTGATGACAATACAGCGCTGATTTGCACTTGCATTTAAACAGTCATTGATCCATAAAAATTAGAAAGCAAATTATCGATTACTCGGTTTTATATACATGTTTACAGCACAGAATGTCTCCCCAAAATAATGCACCGTCTGGTCAGGCAGCCAGTATTCTAATTTTTACTTTTAATATTTTCATTGTTGTAATTTATTTTTGAGCAAGAGTGAGTACAAATAAGGATTGATTGCTTGATTGATTGATTCTGAGGATCTCGTATCGTGAATCAGCGGTCATTTTGCTGAATTTGTCTTTAAAAGTTAGAAAAACTTTCTGCTATTTTTGATTTTGAGAAAATCGCGTGGAGTGGAAAACAAAATCAAACTGTGGTTTCCCGTATGTCAAAATGTTAAAATAAGCTGTGAGAACGAAGCACCAAAAATATCCACAATGAAGTATGGAAGTCAAATTTTCACCAATTTAGACGTTTGAAAAATGCCAATGGATGATACACAGCAAAGAAAGCCGTCGACATTTAGATTGTCCAGAAACAGGTAAAGAGATTAGGTGAACTCTCTTATCCTTGAGTTCCTCACTATCAACCGTCACAAAGACACACCTGTTCATCGACGAAAACGTTTTCAAAATTCTGAAGCAAACTGAAATGAGTATATTTTCCATCCAACCTCCTTTTTTCCCCAATGGGTTATCAGTTAGCTTATGTATCCCATCGCCCAGACTGCCGCGACACATCCGGGACCTTTGCCAATAACGCTAAATTTGAATTCTCGCAATTGAAAAAATGCGAAACAATAAAGAAAATGGCCAAAAACGAGGATTAAGAGATTTTCCACATCTTTGTTTTTTTCTACACCTAATACCTTACTCTTATTCGGGCTAATGCTGAAAGACAGGTGGACAAGTTCACCATTTGATCATGAGTAACTGAATAGAGAAAAGCAGACACTGCAGTCCATTTGTTACGTGGTTTTTGCCTGTTCAATGTTACTTTTGATGAGAGAATTTACAGTGCAAACGTACCGAAATATTCAACAACAATTCTTAATTTTGTTTTTGATTTTTTTGTTTTTTATCAAATTAAAATTGTTATAACCAAACTTTTTTTTTCGTTTCAGCCGAGGGAAGGTTCGTCTGAGAAACGGGAACGATCCAAAAGTGGAAGCGAAGCTATACATTGGGCATTAGTTGCAAACAGGAGCCCATAATGGGCTCCTGTTTGCAAAGGTTTACCATAAATAACTTTCCAGTCTATCTATCAAATTGCATCGTTAGTTCTTCAAAAGAATGGTTCTGTAAATACCTATTAAAAGGGAAGGATAATTACTCTAATGGCTGATACTCGATATCGTCAACTAATGAATAGCAAGACTGATTAAACAAGTCCGAATATATGAATTATATGTATAGCTTCTGTACATCAAGAAAGCCATGTAATCAGTGGTCGTCGCAACTAACATTATTGAACAATTGCAGTCTCGTTACCAGACCTTTCACGGCCAAGCGGTCGTAAAGATCCTACATTTCATAACACGATAGGATCTGGGTACGAGATTAGAAAAGTTATTGAACTATAGAGATGCCTCCAATTTTTTCATATGATTTTCCTCGTCAGTACTTTCATTGCTTCCCACGCTGCTGAATTCAATTTTAAAATTCAAGTGTCACTCAAGGAATCTGCCTACAGCTTTAAGACGGTCAGACTTTGGCCAAAAAGGGCTTTTTATTTATTTTGACTTGTACCTAAGTCTTTACTTTTGCGGAATGAGACAAAAACGTGCTTAACAGCTTTGTCTCCAGGGTCCAACCTTACCTACATACATACATACATGCATACATGCATGCATACACACATACATACATGCATACATACATACAAACTTTAATGGAACTCCCTTCAACAGGGCTTTTCAGTCACAATAAACTAACTAAACTTATTTACAATAACAATAAAATTATAAACTAACAATTATTTCTTATAAAGCATATTTTTAAAAAGAGTCTTCTTAAAACTATCAATTTCTTTCACATTCTTAATATTCTCAGTTAGCGCATTCCATTCCCTTGGGCCCCGGTAGTAAAACCTTCTTTGTTCTGTTGACAGTCTACATCGGGGAACCACAAAACTATTATATTACATTCCTTTGTATTCCTATCGTGGACTGCTGAACGTTTAATAAAATATTTAATTAAATAATCTGGAGCCAGACCATTAACACATTTAAATGCTAAAATCCAGTCATTAAATAAAATTTTCTCTGTAACATCTAACCATCCAAATGATCTCCGACCCTGAGAGATATGGTCAAACTTCCTTAACCCTAATACAACTCTGGCTGCAAAATTCTGGTAGTTTAAGGTAGTTTGTGTAGATTACGTTTAGATGTGTTCCCCCCCACTGAGGAACAATAAAACAATTTACTGAAAACAAAGCTATTTATAAGCAATAAAAGTGTTTTCTTGTCTAAGAGATGTTTAATTCTTCTAATGTGTACTAACTGGTTCATGCAATTAGAGGCTGTCTTAGCGATGTGTACGTCACAGGTAAGATATTGGTCAATATATGCCCCTAGATCCTTCGCAAACGGAACTGGTGAGACAGTTTTGCCTAACAAAGATAATGAAATAGGAGGAAGCCTCTTAATAAGTTGTGCTGAGCCAACAACCACTAATTTTTGTCTTGTCAGGGTTTATAAGCAGAGCATTTGTTGCGCACCATTTAGTAATATTCCTAAGATCTTGGTTTACGACTGCCATAACACTTGATGAAACAACCTAGAGGTATTTAATTTAAGTTTATGGATCAATATAAATAAACTACGTCATCAGTTAAAGAGGGAGACGAAACAATCACTGAATTTTCAGCTCATTTTCATCTACTCCGTGTTGTATCTCATTGAAATGTATCACTCCTACCCATTCCAACTCATTCCTTTTCAGTTTCGAAACAGCATATTCTAGAAAAAAAAACTATTCTCATTGAATTCTATATATATCCTAATTTAATGTAAAATAGTCGCCTTCTGTCTGGAAACTGTCTTCGAATGACTGATGTTAGCAGAGACAAAAGAAGGGGTTTTTCCCTTGTGAGAATGAAACGGTTTACTTCCTACAGTCCATTTGGTTAATCATACATTGCACACTTCATTTTCTTCGTTATATCTTAGTTTATGACGATAACAGCTTAATTTCAAGTATTTCATCAGCGTATATCTTTGTAAATGAGATCTGTATATTTTTCATCATTATCATAATTTGCCCTCAAGCTTATTTAACCGCATCCACTGCGCAAGAAATGTCTATCACGTGCAAGCGCTTCAAAGGCCATTTTAAGAGCATTCATCCGAAAAAGACGCTGATCCAGCACGGCTGATACACAATAGAAATGCTAAAATGTCACCTATGTTTATGTGGTTTGAACACGCAAACATGTTTTGCTTCAAAGTGCGGAAATGCTTCAGTTCTTATCTAGCATCAAAGGTGCTTTCCTTCATACATTTAACAAATGAATTAGAAACTAGAATAGTCTATATCTAGATAAAGCCCCGTGGATCTGAAAATGCGACCAGAGTTATTCATAGTTCCAAAAGTGATAAAGCAACTTAGACTGTCTTAAAACTTAATTGCTGTGCTTGCCCGCCCAGTATGACGTAAATTAGTTTTTGGGGTTTAGTTGTTCGTGGTGGTCATATGATGCTATTATTTCTTTGATAAAGAAAGAATGCGTATTTTTTAGCCTTTCAAGAAAGAACCACAGGAAGCATTCTTTCCTTTGAACAAATCTATTGCTGCTAGCTTCTCTTGGACCTCTTTCACACAACGCAGCATGAATTTAAAAGTTTGTCTTTATTTCTAAGGTTAGGCACACTGTTCACAGTAATTTGCCCACTGAAAAGGAGCCCTATGACAACGATTTTCAAAGTGCGTAACTTTGAAAAACCCTGGCTTTTCCTTGTAGTGTGGATTAAAAACATTTCAACACGGAATTTTTCAAACAATGAGTCATTGCTCTTTGAAATTACTTTCGGAACAATTAGGCCCTTTTGACACGAAGATTTACTCAAGTGTCTCCTCCTCTAGTGATCATTACAGTGTTGACGAAAACATTCTGCTATGCATTCACAGTAAAATCTACCTTTTAAGTTTTCACTGTCATTAAAGTCTATCTGTCGAAAGTATAGAATGTTTGCTAGATGATTCTTAAATCTAAAATCAGAGACAAAAAACCCACTTGAACTCATGTTAACGGCTGTTTTAACTCTGTGTTTTCACCATCATCTGCAAAACAATCTCTAGTCAACGATGAAAGCGTGACAGCTGAACACAGCTTAAAAGCGGTGACAGTTTAATTTGCTAACAAAGTCAGATTTCGAAGACAACACAAACCACTGGTACAAAATGGCGGATACGAACGAGTGGAACATAAGGATCGTGCCTGGGTACGAAAAGAGTCCGCTTGCCGTCATGCGTGCGGCTCAATGACAAAGATGATATAACAGACAAATGGCTTATAATGGGGATGCATAGGAAGCGGGAGAAAAAAAGGGTCATCAAAGGAATGAATGGAACGCCCTGACATGCATGCTCTCCATTTTCCCTTTCGTTTATCTTTCAGTTAGGTTTTTTTGGCTGAGATGATTATTCACCAAAGGATTTCGCGGTGACTTTGGCACAAAAAGTACCACTTTTGGTTACAGAAATGGTCAAGCCACTAAAAGCGGTTTGATGACCCAAAGATGTGGACAAGCCATATCATTTCATGTCAATACCTTGTCCGAAGCAACTGCCATCGTGGTATTGTAACCACGTTAAACTACCATTTGTGAGAGCTGTATGTTGTGCGTTTAAGACGGTGTCTTACAGCGAGAGCTGAGCCTAAGTACGAAATAGTACAGACGCTGGTCTTCTCTAGTTTCAAGTTACCCATCATGGTCTTTATCTGTAGAGAAAAGGGGACGTGCCCGTATGTCATGACATGGGGAGTTGCTTATCAACTATGGCGCATTTCGCGTGGTTATTTTAGCTGCCAGTACCTTGTTTTAATTTTCTAACAGTTGACAGAAGGAACTTAAAGCCAGTAAGTCTGAGAAACTAAGGGAAAAGCGACAAAAACCTTCTGTTTGAGAACTTTGAAGTCAATCACAAACGAAACCAATCTTCGTTCGTATCGTTATGTTTAGAAGCTTGAAGTGCTTAAAGCTGCGCCTCAAACAACTTTCCCTCCTCTTTTGGTACTTCTCAACGCGCACTTTGAGCATGAAAAAAGTCCATAATTTCATTTCATATGTACATTAAGTCATCTTGCAGTGATTAAAAAGGTACTTGTTTCTTGGATCAGAAGAATCAAGACCGCGTCTCTCAGCAATTTTCCTAGAAACAACGTAAATTTACCCGAACTGAAGATTTGCGGGAGGGATGGCTCGACTGCATTTTTGACAGGGCTGCTTTTACATGTGATCCCCACGGCAACTGGGAGAGGATGAGCAAATCGGGTCAATAACGCCACCTTGCTCGGTTTCAGCAGTTAGCATCTGAGTTTAGCATTTATGTCATCTTCCTTTTGTTGTATGCTTTGCTTCTGTGTTTTTACTGTTTCAAATTATCTTCTTGACTGTGGAAGGAAATTTTTGTATCGATAAATCTTTCTTTGTGGCCTGGCAAAGTCATCGTGTCATATGTAACTGTGTTTAGGAGGCTTAACCCTTCAACTCTCATGAGTGACCAAAACAGAATCTCCCCTCACAACATCAATGCAATATCAATGCCTTCGTTAAGGGACGGACTATATTTGACGCAACCCGAACAATAAGTGATGTAATGGATTTTACGAAAGCAAAAGACTACAAAGGTATTATCACTGCTATAGATTTTGAGAAAGCCTTTGACTCCATAAATTGGAATTTTCTATCAAAATCACTGGAATCGTTTGGTTTTGGAGAGTCTTTCAGGGGCATGGATTAAAAAGTTCTACAGTAACATATCAAGCTCTGTGACAAATAATGGTTTTTCAACTCCCTCTTTTAACCTCAAAAGGGGTGTCCGCCAAGGCGATCCACTATCGCCATCCCTCTTTATCATAGTGCTTGAACTACTTGCTATCTCTGTGCGAAATAACAATCAAATAAGAGGTATTAACGTAGATGGAAATGAACTGAAATTAGTTATATTTGCAGATGATATGACATCATTTGTCCGTGACAAGCAGTCACACCTCGCCCTATTCAATACCATTAACCTTTTTAGCATATACTCAGGCTTTTGTATAAATCACGACTAAACGGAAATTCTTTTGCTTGGTAATATGGAAATAAAAGCCTCGGAACTAGGTGTAAAGGAGATAAGTAAGGTGGTTAAAATCCACTTCACCCATAATCCATCTTTGTTTTACAAAATGAATTTTGAAACTATCGAGAAATCCCTGAGAGAATCTGTGAAAGGCTGGAGTTGGAGAGGTCTTACTTTGTTAGGAAAAATACAAGTAATCAAGTCATTGGCTATACCAAAAATTTTGTATCGAGCATCTCTTATTTCAACCAAGAAAGACTTCATTAAAAAAATCAATAATCTACTATATTCATTCGTTTGGAAGGGCAAGGACAAAGTTAAGCGAAATGCACTGATAAACTCCCTCGAAAAAGGGGGGTTAAAAATGCCCGACATCGAGTCCATGATTAAAACTCAAAGAGTACTCTGTATTAAGAAATTTCTAGAAACCAGCTCAGCTGGGTGGAAATTTTTCTTGGAGTCTTACCTCAAAAAGGTAGGAGGTAAATTTTTGTTCCAATGTAACTTTGATTTTACAAAGTTACCAATAGCTCTTCCAGACTTCTACAAAGAATGCATTTCAACTTGGTCTTCTTTGAACGAGGACAACCCTTCCTCGCTTTCAGATATAGTAAATCAGGTCTTATGGAACAACAGGTTTATATGCATTGATTCCAGATCAGTTTATAGTAAAAAGCTTTTTGACGCAGGATTAATAAAAATTGGCAACCTCTATGATGAAAATGGCGAGCTTAAATTGGATAAGGAGCCATGGCGTTCATCTCTCTCACCGGTCGATCGCTTCCTAATTTTCCGTGTCCTCAATGCTTCCCACAAGAGTGGCGTAGAGAATTGAAACTAAATAGGACTTCTATCTACGGAAACACACAATACCAAAATCTAAGTAATTTCTCCCTGTGGTTGATGGTGAACAGAAGACTTTACAGAAGCTTTATTCAAAATCATTGCACTAGATTTTCGTCTCTAAGATATCTAGTATACCAACTGCAATGAGAAATACGACAAAGCACTTAATACAGACACTTTTTATCTTGATTGGGAGAATATTTATTTACTGCCTTTTAACACAACTTTGCATACCAAACTAAAGGAGTTTCAATATAAAATACTAAATAGAATCTTATACACAACTGTTATGTTGTTTAAATTTAAGAAAGTAGACTCCCCATTGTGTTATTTTGCGAAAAGGAGTTAGAGACTTTAGAACATTTGTCATTTTATTGTCCAAGAGTGCATGCTTTCTGGGATGAAGTCACTGACATGTTAAACTCACAGGGCATTACTTTGAAGTCTCCTGATATTAAAGATATTGTTTTTGGTTTTTTTGACGCGCCTAATCATGAAAATGACGGAATCCTTCTTAATTATTGTACTCGAAGGTAAATATTTTATTTATCGCACCAAGCTAAATAAGACTTCTCGATCCTTTAAATCCTTTTTCGAAAGAATTAAGAGTACGCTTCAAATAGAACGTTTTATAGCCACAAAGAATAATAAACTTGAGATCCATTACAACAAATGGAAACCCCTCCTTCAACTGATAGAACAATAGCTGAACTAATTTATATTTATATCAATACGCGATGCCTCTTTTTTTTTTTTCTTTCTTTGTTTTCTTTTATTCTCGTAGTACAGTGTGGTGGTATATTCGCTGGGTAATAGGGTAGTGTAATGTAAATTTATGCAGGTAGAAATTTGTGATGAATCTTGCGTACTTGTAAAAACTGTAAAAACCCAAAAACAATAAAATACAAAAAAAAAAATCAATGCAATATCATGCACACAAGTGATGAGAATAAAGAAAATATTACTAGGGATTATTAGTTGATGCAATACCAAATTCTCCCAATTAACATCACGATAACTTTAGGGTCAGTAAGGAGAATTAGTAATGAGATCTTGGGAGGAGGGATCAGTAGTTACTAGCAGAGTATAAAGAGGGGACACTATTAAGTGTTTCTCTTGTCCCACCTATCTTCTCACTCCTCCCCTCTTTTCTTCCTTAGCAGCCTGGCCACGCAGGTTTTCTGATAGGGTCAATTAGTTATATCGCATTGGTAGCATTAGAAAGCATGTTTTTAAGCTAAAATTTAATTTGAACAAGCTTAGTAGTCAGTAGTACAGAAAGTTGCTGTTTGACTCACTCTGAGACTTTTATTCGTCAAATTCTGTTGTATATGATTAGTGGTTTTTTACATAAACAACCATATTATACATTAGATCTAAGGCTCACTATTAAATTCTGAACCCTCAGACGAATCCTCCCCCACGACCTTCTTGTTTCGTCGGATTTCCATGACTGTTTCACTTAAACTACAGGTTGAGGGAGGCCTTATAAAAATGACGTTTACCCATGAAATGCAGTACTCTTATTCGTCAGACACGTCTCAAACCTTAAGTATTCAGACCAGAGTCCAGGGCCCAGTTGTTTGAAGGCCGATTAGCGCTAACCTAAGGTTAAATCTTAATCAGAGGTTCTTTACTTCTTTGTTCAAATGCCTTTTCTGGATCATTCTCTCTACTCCTTTTAGGGCATCCAATAATCAAATTCTAGACAAAAAGAACTATATTAAATTTTCTTTTAAAGTTCCCAAAACTAAAATCAGATTTTACACTAACTCTGGGTTATCTTGAAACAGCTTTGAACAACCCGGCTCAGGGCTCTAACTTTCAGGCTTTCTGGAGGAGTCATTAACAAATGGGATTGAACAATGAAACTCTTAATTATCTACTTTAATAGAGAGATTTAAGTTCCAGTCGTGTGAGGAACGGTCTGAATTATGTAGTTTAACTTTTAGAGTTGAATGTTAGTTTAACCCGGAGGTTGGCGGGAATGGCAAACAGTAACAATGAACTCATATTTTTCTCACTTTTTCGTTTAATTCTTACAGGAAAATTGCAAAAACAACTCTTGCTCTCTGTAATGCACACATTTGTGCAAACACGCTGAAACAGACTGCAAAAACCAAAACTGTTGCTATTTGCCGATTTTGACGAAAACGTCATGATTTTAACTTGTAATAGCATACGAACATACATAGAAAATGCCTGTTAATCACCGAAAGAGGATACATTACATTACGAAAGCTTGAAAGTGAAACGACACTAAGGCTCTCTTTTAAGCTTGTGAAGAACTATCCTGAAAGCTCTAGCTAATATGAATGCTCGACGTAAGAGGGCGTAACACATCGCAACAGACTCGTCCATACGTTGTCGGCCTTCCGCCCAGTTCAAGTTTTTAATCTTCTCCGTTACCACAAACGTAGATGTTCACCCGCATAGACTGACTGACTGCCAGAGATGAAAGACAAAATGATCTCGGGGGCGGAAAACGAGGTGGTATCCGGGAATCTACGACCACTTTCCCTCTTCCAAGGGTAAAGAACTGTCTCGGTCGGTAAAATGATGTCATTAGATGCGGTTGTTAATGACAAACATTGCATGTGGTTTTCTGACTAGAGGGGCATGTTCTACCGCAACACCAGAAAGGACCACTGGGGGGTGGCGCATTTACGGCGCAGGGTGACATAGCCATGCAGATAGGACCAGTTTTACAGCTGACCAGGTTTTCCACCATATGGAGCACGCGAAACTTGCCAAACTTGTTATTCTTGCACCAAAGCAGGGACTGGTTGATCGGATGTTCATCTTTTGCCAGTGCGATGAGGAGCAAAATTAATCGAATGAATTTATTAGCTCTATTAGTACTGTTGTAATCAAAATTTACTTGTGCTTGTGCGCACTCTATCTAACTTGTTGAAGATTGTGTCATAGCTCATTCTAATTTGCCTTCGCATTTCCTTTTGCGCTGGTTACAATAGTAAAACACTAATCTTAATCAAGAATGTCTCTAAATTGTAACTAAACGAAGAGTTTGACAAAGTAAATAAACGCTCTGACACAGGTTCAAGCGCAGATTTAATTTATGTCTTCAGTATTCAACTTTGCCTTTAAAGGTCAGTTGTCGAAAATAATCAACCATTCGTTTATGCTCTCCATGAAAACCCTATCCTACCCCCTCTAAGTTTGGCAATTGTTGATGTGTCAAATCCCTTTTCCCATCTTTTAAGTCTCACATCCAACCTGTCCAACCAGTTTACCTACTGTAGATTCGGTTTTAGGGAAGGTATGCACGTCAACCTACCGTCCAACTTCAATATGCTTCATAGCCCCCCCCCCCATCCCCTCCCCGTGTCCTTTTCACCCACCCCGCATTAAATAGGGCACCCACGATAATTTCCCTTATCGTCTGTACTACCTGGGTCCAGATGTTCAAAGGCTGGATGTGCTATCCAATGGATATTTCGTTATTCAATTGATAAGTGATAGCATAACGTATGGACCTGCAATCCAGAAGAAAGCGATTTATCTCGTAGATAGTGTTATCCATCTTTCGAATAAAACCAGGGCCTGGTAGGAGAGAAGCACAATGAGAATAGAATCACTGTTAAACTACAAAGAAAAGAAAAGAAAGAAAGCAGTTGGCCAAAAAGATAACACCTGACGGAAGGGTTCAAACCAGGAAACATTCGTTCGGATTCGAGAGCGGCTGGCCACCGCATACTACTTTGCAAGCTTTTAAATTACCCCTCACTTCAGCTCCAACCATTAAACAAGTAACAGTCTTGCTGAAGAAACTCAAAGGAATATCAATACCTCTCATCCTTTCCCTGGGTTAAATCAGAGAGGCAGATGACAAGGAAAAAGTCAAAACCATCCTTGCTGAGTAGAACTTCATTTTTGCAAAAATCTGAAAAAAAGAGGTTTGTGAAGGAAAACAGGAATTTTAATTGTAAACAGGATCATCGTCATAACCATTTTTCTATTATCATGTATTTTCTCTAGTATACTTCGCGCATATACGCTACATTTCCAATACACAAAAACTTGGAATCAAATTTAAGGGGATTAGTGTAGATTTGATAACCAAATCCTACCCTCAAGCGTCCTGAAGTGCTGCACGAGAGAGGACGTCCGCTATGATCACTGGTCTTCACTGTCTTTGATTGAGTGAGGGTCCCTGCACTTATTCTGACGATTTAAGATCAACTAAAAATGTATGTGGAATACGCAGAATGTTGGTCCTTGTTGAGTCAGGAGTGAGTTCGAGATAGGACGTTTGGTTTTTTCTTTTGTGCACCACGCAGGCCTAAATGAAAACGAAATTGGGCCTAGAACAATAGTAAGCATTATATAACAAGCTTAATTAATACGCGGACATTAATGGTCGATACTTATGATCTATCAGTGTGGCCGACGTGCAATTGACCGTCAAACAAAAGAATATTCTCTTTTTTCCAAAACAACGCATAATCTGATCAAATAATTGCGACATTTAACTGATTTTAATTAAGCGAAGTAAGAGCTGTCATTCTCCCCGCCACCAATAAGGGGGAAATTAAAGAAGGCCAGACTTTCGGGAACACTTGCTGCGCTAGTCACGTATTATAAGACTGTTATGGGGACGCCAAAATCGACAAATGACAACAGGATGGAACTGTAATCAGTGCCATGAAAGCACCTGTGACAAACAAAGAATGGGCAAAAGATGAGTGATGAAATTAAATTCAAGAGGCTAACGGAGATGTTCGTTCAGATGGTTAAAACTTATTACAAACTCACTGAGATAAAATTTTAAAAAAAAAAACACAAAGCCGATTAATTTTTCCAACTAAGAAAAGGATGTTAGTCTTACTCGAGGCGTTGACTCAGGTAAACGAAAGGAATATAGAAAACGATGAGGTATTAACGGTTAGAGGAACGGCATGAGGGAGGCCGGGTCGGAAATCGCGTTTTATACGACCTGATCTTAACCTGTATGGTTTTCTTCGCTCTGCCGCTGTGATTATTGCACCTAGAACTGCATGATTTAATTATTTCTTGTTTCGTAGGTCACTCGGCCGTCTTTCACTGATCTCTCCCTCTTAATCTGAGGTTAAGCCGCGGGTTTGTTCAACGACGATAAAATGACAGGCGACCGAGAATTAAAGATGAGTTCATGACCAACCGTTTTGCTGAGTTAAACATGGGCGCCCGCATGAATAGTCAGCCCTAACCAACCTTACCAGTAAAGTTCGTAATGCCAAGCTTACTTGAGTATACTCGAAGGCTCTTGGTATTTTTAATCACGATAGAAATCAATATCACGTTGAGGCACTTTTGTATTTCTGTTCTGAGCACTGTTTGTATTCAATGTCCGAAAACTTTCATCAATTTTCATTTCTCAAGGATTGCCGGCTTTGGCAGCTTTATGCCCTCGAATTACTATTACTCGAAGTACTATTACCAGTTAAGGAATATCTCAGCGTAAGACAATTCCAGTCTCTTTAAACAAATGGTGATTTACAAGGAAAATACTTGTTGACAATCAATAATCAGCCAGAGGGGTGATAATGGAAGAAAGACTATGAAGAACAACTGAATATGAAGGATTGGTGACTTGTTTGAAGAAGTCATCAGTGAAGTTAACCATTTGCCGTAAAACGAAATGAATTAGGTATTAGGCAGAAAAATTGACAAATTATAGATGTTTTTCTCAAAACAAGTTAGCCGTAATTTATTTTTTCAGTTAAAACATAACGGAAAATGGCTAAAACCGTTAGCCTTAAGTCCCTCTTAAACACATACCATGGCATGAGAAAATTGAACCAAAACTTAAAAAATACAAAGGCCTTCTCTACGGTAAGGCCATCCGTGAGAGGGGGTCGAAGAGCCGAGCAAAAAAAGAAAAAAAAAGAAAGAAAGAAAGAATAGAGAAAAGAATAATAGAAGAGGAGAATTGACCGAGGAAGCCTTTGGTGAGGAAATTTCTAAATGTGCGTACCGTATTTTCACGATTAACGCCAGACACCTATTGAACGCCGGCCTCGAAAAAACGCCGGGTCCAAACTGCTGATTTTTAAATAAACGCCGGAGGCGTTTAATCGATAAAATACGGTTCTCTCGTTTTCAATTTGATAAAAATGTTAGAAAAGTAGGTTTAAAAGATTCCATTCGAATTAAGTCTTAAGTCGAACGACGAGGCCATCAGTTGTCTGGATATTGATGGAAGATTGTCAAGAAACGCAATCGTAAAAGTTTGGCAGGTGGAATTCATATGGATTTTAGGGATCTGTGCCATTAATAGGCAGTCACAATCGAGTTTATACATTCCTTATTGCTTGGGGTTCACGGAAAACTAAAGTATTTTCCTATCCAGTACAACAATACTCTGCCTTTGTTGTCAATATCAGTATCGAGTTGAAGCATAAACTGGCGAGATGAGCAATACATCTGCAGCTAATGTCAGCCGTGGAAACGATCTAAGCCTATCAAATACTCCTCCCTCCATAGCAGAAGGAATTGCACTCTGTGTTGCTTTTACCTCGACATTCGTTTTAACCGTCGCAGGAAATTTACTCACGATCATCATTTTTGCGAACAAAAATATTCACAAGAACCATTTTTCACTGGTTGTTAACATGGTATTTGTTGACCTGTCGTTGGAAAATGTGAGTTTACCTACATTCACTTACCATGTCGGCTTCAAACTCCGGCCGTGGACTAGATGGATTGGAACAGAGAAGGCCAACAAACCTATCTATATTTTCTTTATGATCTTTGATACTTTTTTCTCGCAGGCCTCGCTTGCTTCTGCAGCCTTCATATCCTGTGAGAGATTTCACGCCCTATATTGGCTGGTGAAGCACCGAGCATTATCAACAGAGTATACAGAATCGTTGTTTTTACAGTTTGGATACTCGCTCTCCTTATCTCTGCCACCTAGACTGCATCAAACCTTCTTCTTTCTTAAAAACACACCATGTTCATTTGGGGGCCATATATATACTTTGATTCTCCTGTCAATCACGTGTGGCTGTAACCTTGGTATCTGGAAAAAATTTCAGAGCGGAACTTTCGCCTCCTTGCAACAGCAAACAAGAGACTTGCAGAACAAGCGCTTAACAGATATATTATCATTAGTATCTGGCTTAACTTTGCTGACTTAGTTCCCTCTAGTTCTATTAAACTTCTTGATATCTCTCTGACGTCTTCCAGTATCATGGAAATTTTATTTTATGGTTAACGCTTTCAACTATTCCAACTATTTGGTAAAGCCAGTAGTTTACGCATTAAGAATCGCTGAGTTTCAACAGGCTCTGACTTCAAGTTGTTTTGGAAGACAACCAGCTATGAACACGATGCTTACTTAAATTGGAATGAGAAGGAAAGGACAAATGATATCTCCCATGAACTAACACTTTATCAACAAGATACTATGAATACCACATTGTAAATGGCGCTGGTTCAGTCTAATGCTTTCTTTCTTTTATCTTTCCCTCATTTTCGACATATCCTAGGGCATTTGATAGAAAGGCATGCTTTTCACAGGAGGACTTTAAATTAGCGCGCATTGATGCTGGGATACAACAGTTTCTTGTACTGAATCGCTGTAACAGGGAAAAACAAACACTTGCTGACGGACAAAGCTTTAAAAGGACCTCTGATTTCCAAAGAAATAACAATGTTTGACATTGGGGGAAAAATTCTTCATAGAAATTCAAATATTAATTATCATAGAGAATCATTCTTTAACATATGGATGAACAGATGTGGTTTGGCTGTTTGGACAAAGCCTTCCCCTTGGGGAAGGAATACGAAAGGCTCAGACGTATTTGTGAATGACAACATCTCTAGGGTTCATATTAGCTAGAACTTTTCATCATTGGAAAGAAAACCAAAAATCACATTTATTCTCAGATACTTTACCTCTGTAGTTTTCCTTTGAAGTTTGAAGTTGCGCCTTTGACTAGAATGATATGTTCCACTTCGAAAATCCTTATCAGTCACTGACAAAACTTGTAAACTGGTACTGCATTTCCTCTAACGTTTCACTTTGAAGGTTTCTGACTTTTGGAGTGAATACCCCAAAGGTATGCCGACTCCTTCCGTATCGTAATAGGCTTATTCTTAAAAAAAATCTTTAAAACATGTGAAGATAATTGCACTTGACCGCTTTTTTTTCCTTTTCAGTATATGCAGCTCTTAAACTCCCTGAAAACTGAAAATTCATTTTGGTTGCCATTTCTTTAGTCACAATAGTTAATCATGTAGATGTGGCTTCGCCTGTCGACGTAATTTTGGAACTTGCATATGTATAAGGCGCGGAGGAGACTGTATGAACATGGAATATAAAAATGGAATCTTGAAACATGCTGACGGACAAATCCTGTCCGAAAGGATTGGTCATTTCACATTATACAAAATTTTAGTCAGATAGCTGAAGATTGAAGAAAACCTATCTGGAACAAAAGGTATATAACACGTGGGCAAGCTACGTGGACAAAGACTTCCTTTATTTTTTATTTTTGTATTTTATTTCTTTCTCCACTCTACGTAGTAGTAAGTTAAGTAACATTATAAACACGGTAATAACTACCCTGCTGGCAATTTTAATTCTGAACATTCAAATATTAGAGACGAGAGGAGAGGGGCACATCTAGATACCTAATATAGTACCCCTTAATTCACTAGCCGCGGCCAAAGGGTATTCCTCACCAGCGGTAAGAAACAGGAAAACAAACAAAGACCAAAGACAACAAGTCTCAAGTTAGCATGCTGGAATATATCCGCACAATGCAAGACTCCGACGGAGATGACCGACCACAACGACGCTTAGCACTGGTGGTACAGAACTAGCCCGACTGGACATCGACATCGCTGCTCTCAGTGAGGTGCACTTTGAGAACAAGGGTCACTCAAGGAGCACAGAGCATGGTACACATTGTACTGGTCTGGCAAAAGCAAGGAGGATCGTCGCCTGTCCGAAGTAGGCTTCATGTTGAAGAACACGCTGGCCAGAAAGCTGACCAGCGTCCCCGAAGAATACCCGGATCGCCTTACATCCCTCCGCCTTACTCTCCAGGGCAATCAGCTCGCTGCCATCATCAATGTGTACGCTCCCACACTCATGGTAGACCCCGCGACCAAAGAGGCCTTCTACAGCGACTGAAGGTCCCTTCTCTGGAGAGTGGACAGGGAGGATAAGGTCAGGAGTTCTTGGACGCCATGGAGTTGACTATTGCAACTTCAACGGGCGCATGCTGCTGGAGCCGTGTACAGAACAGGGACTGATAATCACCAACTCCCTGTTCCAGCAGAAGGCCAGATTCAAGTCGACCTGACAACACCCACGCTCCAAACACTAGCACCTCTTGGACTACGTCCTCGTGCGCTAAAAGGACCTGTGCGACGTGCTACACACCAGAGTCATACCCAGTGCTGACAGCAACACAGACCACAGGCTGGTTCGGACCAATGTCCGACTCGATATCAAGCCTGCAGTGAGGAAAAGAGGGGCACAGGTGAAGAAGTCTACACAAACAGACTGCTGGCGAGGAAAACTGAGTTTTAAGAGGAGCTCCGGGCCAGACAAGAAAAGGAGGAACCGCTTGCTGTCATGCGTACGGCTCACTCAGGAAGCTAACGTACAAATGGCTTTGAAAGGGGTTGCATAGGAAGCGGGAAAACTAGAAGGTTACCAAAGGAGTGAATGGAACAGTCTGATATGCATGCTCTCCATTTTTCTCCCGTTTATCTTTTAGTTAGGTCTTTCTTGGCAAAGATGATTATTTGCCCAAGAATCCAAGTAACTGGCACATAAAGTACTACTTTTGCTTACACAAATGGTCAAGTGATTAATAGCGGCTTTATGACCCAAGGATGCGGACAAGCCAACGAAATAGCACAGACGCTGGTCTTCTCTTATTTCAATTTAACCATCATGGTCTTCATCTCTAGAGAAAAGGGGACGTGCTCGTATGTCATGACATGGGGAGTGACATATCAACTGTGAGCATTTCACGTTAGCCAGTAACTTGTTATAACCTTCTGACAATCAACAGAAGGAACTTAAAGCCACTACGTCCGGGTAACTGAGAGAAAAAACAACAAAAAAACCTTCTTTGTGGCCTGCCAAAGTCGTCATGTCACGTGTAGCTGTGCTGAGGAGGCCTAACCCTTTAACTCCCATGAGTGACCAAGACAGAATTTCTCCCTACGATATCAATACAATATCAAGCAGACAAGTAATGAGTAATTTTCTTTTAAAGCTTCCAGAAATGAAGTCAGATTTCACACTAACCCTGGGTTATCTTGAACAACCCAGCTCAGGGCTCCAACTTTTTAGGCCACCTTGTCTGGAGGAGTCATGAACAAATGGGATTGAACAACATAACTTTTAAGTTATCTACTTTAATAAAGAGATTTAAATTCCAGTCATGTTAAGGAACGGTCTGAATTATGTAGTTAAACTTTTAAAGTTGAATGTTAGTTTAACCCGGAGATTGGCGGGAACGGCAAACAGTAACAATGAACTCATATTTTTCTCACTTTTCGTTTAATTCTTACAGGAAAATAGCAAAAAAAAAATCTCTTGCTCACTGTCATCCACACGTTTGCGCAAAAAGGCTGAGAAAAGACTGCAAAAACTACATCTGTTGCTATTTGCGTCATGATTTTAACTTGTAATAGCTAACGAACATTAACAGAACTACGCTAATTACCGAAAGCGGATCCATTACTTTACGAAGGCTTGAAAGTGAACGTCACTAAGGCTCTGTTTTAAGTTTTTGAAAACTCTCCTGAACCTTTTGTTAATATGAATTCTCGACGTAGAGAGCGTAACCATCGCAACAGACCCGTCCATCGTTGTTGCTTTTCGTCCAGTTCAAGTAATCTTCGCCGTACCACAAACGTAGATGTTTACCCGCATGCACTGAGTGACTGCCAGAGATGAAAGACAAATTGATCTCGGCGGAAAACGAGTTGTATCCGGGAATCTCCGGCCACTTCCCTCTTCCAAGAGTAAAGAACTGTCTCGGTGATAAAATGATGCTATCGGATGTTATGACAACATTGATGTGGTTTATGACAGAAGGTCGGTTACCGCAGCCCCAAAAGGACCACTGGGGGGGTTGGCGCATTTACGGCGGTGACGTAGCCATGCAGATAAACCAGTTTTACAGCTGCCAGTTTTCCACCATATGGAGCACAGAACTTGCCAAACTGGTTATTCTTCGTACCAAAGCAGACTGGTGAGGTGTTTATCTTTTGCCAGTGAGCTGAGAGAAATTCATTGAATAATATTACCAGCGCTATCGAATATAAGAGATCCTCGCAGCTATAAAAACTACTGAACTAGTAGTTGAAATAAGACCTGATCGACTTCAATAAGGCCGCTTTCGGGAAACTTGCTGTTCCTAGTCACGTGTTGTAAGCTGTCCCGGACGCCAAAATCGACTATTAACAGGACGGAACTGTAATCAATGAGCTGAAAAATCACTGTGACAAACAAGAATGGGAAGCTGAGTGATGAAATTGAAATGCGGTTTAATTTGGCTACGGATCGACCAGCGGTTAGGTTTGGGTGCGAACCGACTCAAATTTGGGTACGAAACGACGGTGTACCTTTGGATTGAGATTATTGTTGGTTCTCGTCCTTGCTCCGAGGGTTTTGGTCTAGGTCCTCCGGTTTTCCTCCCTCCTCAAAAACCAACATTTCCAGTTCTCAATTCGACCTGGAGACAATGACAAGGACAGCTTCCTAGTGGAATGTCCACTGCTAAATCCCATTATTATGTTATAATCATAATATTCTTAGTAGTAATGACTTTTATACACATATCAAACTCTTTCCCCAGTGCGACGAACATTTGTTTTTCTCGGTTCCAGGTGTACGCAACCACTAACCCCACGTAATGCGCATGCTCTCCGTTACGAATTTTCAAAATGGCGAACAGGTCAAAGAGGGAAATTAAAAAAACAAAGCGATTTTGCAATGAATTCTCAACAGACACCCTCGTTAGAAAGGCGAATCCACGGAAGAAAGATGCAAAACTGTATGATATTGAGATCGATATGATATTAAATCGATACCGAGGGCCCGTTTAATTGCCTTCCGCCACGATTATTAGCATTCTTGACAGCTTTCTGAAGACAGAATACTTTCTTTCTGAAGACTTCTGATATGCGGCTATTGATTATTACACCTCGTGTACCTGATTGCTCAAACACTTTGTTTACGATTGTTGAAAGGACCGACTCAAGGTTCTCCGTCTTCGTCTTGACATTGCTTTGAAATAGTATAGACTAGTAAGCTGAAACGAAAAATTAATCAGGGAAGTTTACGAAAAATCCAGCAAACAAGCTTTAAAAAGGCATTTATTTCGACTTCATACTTCAACGAACTTCACAAATCTTACTTGTTTATCTTGTAAGTAAACGATGGCAGATTAATTCCCGAAGCGCTTTCTGAGTTTCCCGATCCCTCTCCTACTGCTTTCACGCTTACAAAACAGGAAAAATCAAAAGGAGGAAGATACAGCTGTTTTGAAACGCCATTTGACGAAGGTAAATCTGCTTTTTGTTCGACACTTTACATATCAAAACAAATTTGTTCCTCTTTTTGATTCTGGCGGTATATTTTTAATTTGCGCCTGCGTAAAAGAGATATCGCCCGAGACCCTTCGCTCGGTCGTGTTTTGATCAAAAACGCCTTGTTAATTTCACCCAACCGCTCGGAGAAAAGGTAAAAATGACGAGGGAAAAACTTTACCTTCAAGTTAGAAAATTAGCGAAATAGAAAGCAACAATATTATAGTTTAATATTTCAGAAGTACATTGAGTGCTTTTTCCGTAGAGAATCCGCACGATGGTAGAACATTCGAAAATTACACTCGATTTGAGTGGGGTGTTGAAGTGGGCGTGGTCACTAATTTCATGTTAAGACTATTTGTACCCCATGAGTTTGATATGGTTAACAATACTTATCCTTATATTAGTAGACTTGAAAAAGTTCCTCTAACGGTTTAACTCAAAAGGTAACTCGGTGTTTGACTTTAATTTCAAACACCGAGTTACCTTTTGAGTCAAACCGTTGGAAGAACTTCCTCAAGTCTATTAATATAAGGGTAAGTTGAATTGAATACAACAAGGACACTTCCGTTTCTCATCGATCTTTAGAAATGCAGTCAGCTATGACGTGTTGTTCACTCAGTTATTATTGTTATCATTATCATTATCATTATTTTCTTAGTTACGAATATAGCTTTGTTCGATGCTCGACAAATTGGCATTGTGGGTCGAAAAGGAGCTGGGAAACCTTCCCTAGCCTTAGCCTTGTTTCGTATTCTTGAGAGACCGGGTAGTAAATTGTCATCGATGATCTTGATATTGCTACCATTGTACTCAGAGATTTCCGTTCGCGGCTTACCATTATTGCACAGGTGAAACATGGGAGGCAACGCGGTTTAAAGTGGTAGAGCGAGAACAAAATGTTTTCGATACACTTGCATGCTGTTTTTTTGGAAAGAAAGCGCTTGTTAGTGACAATGGGGAAGGAGCCTGGGCATCTTTAGCTACAAACTCATTCGTTCTAGTTTAGGGCTGTTACATCGCTTTTTAGGGTCTTTAAGGAAATTTATCCGTTTTCTTACTTCAGCACCTCAAACGATTGAGTACCGGGACGTCATCCGTTGAATACATAAGAAAAATAGTCATACTTGTTCAGAAGGGAGGAAAGTGGAAACATACTTTTTTTACTTGTTTTACTTTTGTTTTCATTCCATTCTTACTCACCTTTACCTATAGGAGTTCGTGTTATTTTCTGGAACTCTCCGTCTAAACTTGGATCCGTTCAATAAACTTGTGGATGAAGAGCTTTGGAGAGTATCCGAAGTGAGTCATTTGAAAAGATTTGTGAAGAGTTTGAGTGAAGGACTTCGGCGCGTTATAGCTGAAGGAGGCGAAAATCTCATGTAGGAAAGAGGGCGGAATGACAATGAATAAGTGGAAATGTTTAGTGATACAAGGTACAAGAATGCTCACTCACCTTAAAACACAGTTCACGAGTTTTAAAAATCTGGTGCGCTCTTCTCAAAATCTGTTTCAATAATTGTATTTTGTAACCTAAAAGATGCATTTCAAAGTACACTGAATATTAAAATCGCATAGTTTAGAGGACGTCAGGGAAAAATAACAAATGTACGCATGAAATTTAACCTAAAGTGTGCATGGAATATTCATAAAGCTTGTTTAATCCCATCAATAATGAGCAAGAGATCGCATAGCCTTTACGATTGAAAGGTTCAAGGACGTTTTAATGCGGCTTTGGGCGGGTGGTTTTCTATGGCCAACGCCTTTCATGTGATTCATGTGATTCATGTGATCGCTATGGAACTTTTATACCTTATTGCAGAGTTGGCAAGTGGTTTGTTTAGCACGTTCACTTCTCCGTAAAAGTAAGATCCTGGTTCTGGATGAAGCAACGGACTATGACAGGTAAAACTCTTTCCTTTGGACCTCATACAAACTCGAGTGACAAATTGGAACTAAATTGTTGATCTTCAGTAGCTTAGCGTGGAAAAACGTGAACATAACTCATTACGCACGTGAGTTGTCAAGCTTCGAATTAAAACAGCAGATCCTAGCCTTTTGGCGCTCTTTCGCCACAAAACAATCTAAAAGGCAAGATATGGGACAGAAACTTACATGCTAGAGTGATAGAATTATATTTTTTTCTTTCACAGGGTTATGGTTCTTGAAGACGGTTCCATCTTAGAATTTGACGCACCCAACAAACTTCTGGAACAAGGAGTACACTTCTATAACATGACTCGTGATGCAAGACTTACAAAGTGACCTGTAGTCGAACCTGTATTATGCGATCAACAATATGGGTATGAGAAAAAAGATAAAAATCACCGTTTTATGCCATAAAAGACCACGTAATCAATAGAAAAACCCCTCAAGAACACTACTAACATTGATTTCGGGAGGTGAAAACGGATAAAATTTTACTAGAAAGACTGCTCCTAGTTTTATTTGAGTGGTTCCTTTATAAGTGACCGCTTAATACAGGTTCGACTGTAATATTGATTTTCGCACTAGACCTTACCTTCTTCGTAGCCAAATAGGAAGGCATTTTAAACGAAACGACCGATCAGATTGAAGGCGCGTTTAGAATAGACAATAAGGTTTTTCAAGTAGAAAATGTAGAAAAAACGAAGCCTTGAAAGCGAATTTTGCAGCTTATTCCCAAAACTTAACTTTTTTAGTAAAATGAATGAATTTAATTACTACAACCTCTGAATGCTATTTAGCTCTTTCCGGGTGAAATTCTAAATTTAGGGGAGTTTCTTTCTGTCATTGACGTTTTGAACACATTTTGACGCCCTACTCTTTGGTGCATTTGGAGACTCTTGTTACGATGCCACCCCTTTAATATATTGTTCTCACTGGCTTTTATTGCTTCTTTATTCCAGTTTTTCGCAATTACATTTTAATCATACTACTTTCTGTGTATTTACTCTTTTCACACGATTTTGAGTTCCATCATATTTTTTAAAGAAGCTCCAAGAAAACTTTTTCTGACCCGTAGTGATGCCTAGGATCTTCAATACCTTGCATTGTACCTTTAAAATTGAAGATCTACTTCGTTAGCAAGATCTTTTCGGGCACAGCGGGTTAATAAAATGCTGTGTTTAATTCGGTAGCTTAATTTCAAATCGCGAGACTCTTTTATCTCTCCTTTATTCTATGTATCTATGTGATCAGTGGAAAGGAACTCCTTGAATAACTTTAAGTCCTATGCAATAGTAACCATTCCATTCATCTCGAAACATGCATTCTTTGAGTTTAAGTCAAGTAAGATACCTATTCCAAAGATAGCGGATCATTTACATCGATATTTCATACATCGGCCGTAAAAAATTCCCATGCGCTACCCCTCGCTATATCCTACGACGAAACTTTTCTCTTGAGAATGAAAAACCTAACCCGTTGAAGCCATAAGCCTTTAATTATAGTACTAAAACTTCGTGGGATTTCGTGATTAATGCTTTTGTTTATTTTAAAGTGTTTTTCTCATTTAGACTAGGTCTTCGATCTAATTGCTTCGTTCATTACTACCTCCAGCGGACCAGATATGACAAATAGAGATTCGTTGACACGCCTGGGGGTCATGATGATAAAGACGCAGGCCTTGTTTGTGCTGGTGTTAAATAGGAGTTGCCGGGGATTATCGGTTGATGAAAGTCAGGGGCAAAATTTTTGTTGTTCAGGGCATTTATGATGACAGCGATCTTCTCTTCAACCAGATATAGCTATTATAATTACAAGCTATTTACAAACTGTTGTACAGCGCTTGCCTCTTGAGGTGCATACCTTTAAAATTCAACAGCATGTTGTGCTCGGGCAGTTTCTCTTGAAGTAACTCTTCACGTAATCAAAAGGAACTTTCAAGAGACTATAATCTCTTGTTACTTTGTCATTGTCACATCCTGTATTGAAAACTACTCAGTCTTGCATTGCTAACTTTGCTTAAAATACACGCGTAATACTAGTGTTAATCGATTTGTTGTTATTGGTATCCCTATCGTCTTCTGGAATTTTTTTTCGCCGTGGATACAGAACAGGGTGTGTATCAAAGTAAAAAAAACTGCCAGTAAGAACTCTAAACCAATACTCTAAGAGGTGGGTTAAGCCGTAGATAAAACGTTATCTCAATCAGCTTCATACACCGCATGCATTCGTGTCCATGTTGCAGCAAAATTCTCCAACTCTTTTGTATGATTCGTTGAATTTACTTACAGTCTTCAAAACCGCTGACAGTATACATAGGGTGCAGTTTCCCACGCCATGTTCGTTGCTTGGGCTTCGATCGTTTGTATGTTTTTTGCCGTCTTTTGCCAAGTTACGTTTTAAGCTAAGGATTTTGAGACTATCCTGCTAAGAAGCAGTAACTTCGAATCGTCGTCGGATAGATCCTCGTCGGATAGATCCTCTTGTGTAAATCGTTGTTTACGAGAATACAAGGAATCTGGACGCATACAAGTTGTTGTGTTGTATTTATTTTCGCCAAGCGTACTTACATCTACAAAATGTCGCTGACTGTAGGTATTAAATGGTCTTGTACCATTCAAGATGAAACAAATTGTTAAAAAAATTGTGGGTATGCTCCTAATTGCTAATGATATGCTAATAATATTCTAAACCCAAAATACCGCGTCCCATTTTTCACCAAGCAGGGGATCGAGATCGTCGAGTCGATTCTTCAATTTCTCCACTTTGAAATTGTTTTCAACCGCTAACCCGAGTAATTCAAGATCGTGGCGGAGATCAGCTGGGCCCATTTTGATGACGAAGGTGCGAGCTGCCTTGGAAGACATTCCTCTGTAGATCTCGCAGTGAAGCTTGGCTGCCAAGTCGTACCGCCGAACTTGAAGCCGATAGGCGCGGTTGGCCATGTGTAGCTGCAGGGACTGGGACAGCCCCAGGATGGCTCCTTGTCGGACTTCTAGGACCATTTTCTTTAACTGGGACGAAAGTTTAGTGTCTTGAAGTGTGTGTACCGCGGATACTGGGCAGGTCAGCCTGAAGTTTGCAAGAGGGCGTACGGCGACACCATCTGACAGCTGGCACTTCTGAGCATTTAGGAGAACCTCTAAGCCGGACTCTTCTCGGTAGAGCTCCAGGACAATGAAGACGACGTCTGCACTGTTCGGGGTGAGGCTCACAAGATCTCCACAGCTGATTTTGATACCATCAAGGCGAACGATCGTCGCGAACTGCGGGGCTATGGCTGACTGAACACGGACAGGCGCCGATACGGGAGGTGGTGTTGTTACTGCTGGCGCTGCTTGAGGTGTAGCTGCTGGTTTTCTCCTCTTGACAGTATCAGGAGTGGGTTGTTCTGGCTGTCGTAGTACATCGCGGAGAGAAGCAATGAGTTTTTTTTTTCCGCACTCCACTGTAACAAGTTCTTGAAAAGGATCCACCACTCTGACCACAGCCGGTTTTCTGATGCCCTCGATGCTGATTAAAACTTCGTCGCCTGGCAGCAACTTGTTGAAATTCACGCTGGGTCTCCAACGCTTCCTGGTGCGAAAGTCAATCGTTGTACGGGGACGAACACAGTCGGCGCTGAGAACTGCGTCAAACTGTCGGCTCCAACCATCGAAGGTAACCTTGTACCTGTCGCCTTTTTGACTTAAGATGGTGCATATATACCATCGACCGTCATGAAGACCTTCGCAATTTTTTCCGATTTCATAAACCATAGTTTAAGTCGTCGTGTACACGCGATTAATGAGCGAGATCAGTTAACGAACCAAGATTTCTACTTGTTTATCTGTCGCTATGGCTACCAAACAATGATTGTAGAGGATCCCGGGAACGAGGTTGCTCATTGGCTTGTTTTGATTACGTGTGTAAACGAAGTGTTGTTATGGTAAGTAATTTAGTGTTAACAACTGGGTTGAAAACGTAAATTAGCCACCGTAAAGAGTAAAAAAGCTGACGTTTCGAGCGTTAGCCCTTCTTCAGAGCGATTGGCGAAGGGCTAACGCTCGAAACGTCAGCTTTTTTACTCTTTACGGCGGCTAATTTACGTTTTCAACCCAGTTGTTAACACTAAATTACCTGCTATACTCTCCCACCGACGCAGCACCACAGTTTCTTTAAAAACTTACCCCTTTATTGTTGTTATGGTAAAGCTGAGTTGGAAGTGAGCGTGCACTTACGTGGAGCGGGAATCTACAACGTATACTTAAGCTTTTCGAAAAGTAAATAGACTTTACCGACGTGTTATCTGAAACTGACGGCAATAACGGGCTAAAAAGGAAGGAAATATTTCCGCACAGCCCCATACTACCTCATGCGTTTAGTTCTTGGATAGAGAAAACAATGACAAAAACAGTACATTACCATGTAATAGTGTAGTTTGATCGTCCGGGTGAGTGTAGTCCTGAGAAGGACTGTTATCGGTAGTGGTGACTGACGTTTCGACAACCTGAGCGGAAGTCATCATCAGAGTCAAGTGAAAGATTGTTTTTGTAAAATTTAAAAAACGATCTCTGGTTAAAACTTTTAAAAAATACGAGCTTTCGGCTGTTTGCGCTACAGCCTTCAACGGGTAAAATGATGAAAAGGTAAGAAATACTAGGTGTGAAGTACAAAGTAAAAAATTAAAAATGCTGATAACTAAGAATGTTTGTTAAAAAGAATGTTGTATTGTCCGGGCAAAGGACAGGAATTGTTGTCCGCATTGGACATTACAAGCTAGTATCTCCGATCCTAATTACTAATTTTAAAAGTTACAGCAAGAACAAGGCTAAAAAGAGAAAAAAAATAATTCATAATATAATAATATAATGTAATATTAATGTAATATTAACAGAAACCGTGCACTAACAGTTTGCGCTTAAATTCACTATAATCTATAGTCTTTCTAAAGTGGTCAGGGAGGGAGTTCCAGTACTTAACAGATGAATAGCTAAAAGAATTTAGACCATATGTGGTTGTAAACGGCTTAGGAAGTGATAAAATATTGGTGCCCCTTGGGGAGTAAGCAGTAGATCTTAGCTTGATCAGTTGTTTCAAATAGCACGGATATTTACCAAGATGGAGACAGTTGAATATACAAATCATCATATTTTGTATCCTCCTGTTGGCTAAACCACACACACCTGCCTTGTCTAAAAGATCATCATAGTTCGAGTCCCAGTCCTTTAAAACAAATCTTAAAATACGTCTATTTAAGGTGTCCAGTTTAACAGAGTCCTCTGAATTACAAAAGTGCCATATCATTGAACAGTAGTGAAAATGGGGTAACATAAACGTTTTACTAAACCACCGCCATGTATGTTTCTGTCAGCCCTACACATTCGATATCCGGTGACCATAAATTGACTATCTGGAAAACTGGAATCCAGCTTCGTTTCAGAAAGTACTAAAATATCAAACTTTCTTTCTAATAGCCAATACTTGACCTCAAAGAATTTAAAACCTGCAATATGGTCCACATTAACATGTCCGATTTTAATGTTGGTCCAATGTTTCTTAATCAAGGCATCATATTCACTCCATGTTTCATCGTCGGAACATGATCCAGTAGAACTGTTGGTACTTGTGCTGGAGTTCAAACTCGAGTCCGCAAAAGGTAATTGGCGAAGAGCCTCCATACATGACTCATAAGTGTGCGATGTACTGCCAGACGACTGCAAAATTAGATATTGCTTAGGGGTCACACCGCCGCATTTAATGTGAGACCACAACGAGCAGCAGTCGCATATGGTTGCACGGTGATTTCTAGCAATCGTCCGATCACACTCCTTGCATTTTTTACGAGAACTGTCATGGCGGACGGCTGATTTACAAGTCGAGTTACATTGCCTGTGAGGTCCTGGATGAGGATGAATGTCTCCACTTTTAACCACAGAAAGAGCAACCGGGTTGAAGGAAGCCGTACAGTTCGAATAGTACGCCACTCTTGACTTCTGAAACTTCTTGTGAGGTGAGCTAGGTGACAAAATGGCCGCCGATCCGTGACCTATGCCTTGGCGAAATTAGATTGAAATCGACCGGAGTTGAAATACTTGAAAAATTTATCCCCGTAATGCACTTGAGCATTCTTCGAGAGCTTGAGAGAGTATAAGTTGACAGAGAACAAAGCTAACAGCGAAAAACTTAATAAAATTACGGACAAGCTTGAAACACGTCTGACCGCCATAACCGCCATAATCGCCATCATGACTGTAAGACTCAAGTGGCGTAGGTCAGTCGTGATTGGTCGGTTTGGATCCGTTAGTGAAGTTAGGACGTTCTGTTCGGTTCGTTTGTAATGTTAATGTCGTGGATGAGTCGTTTGTATGGTGCCGGTAGTGGTTGACACCTGTTGAGGGGAGTCTGTTCCAAGTTAGTAAACCAGCTTTCCAGGGTCAGTCGTTGAAAGTAGTTGGTGCTGTAGGTTAGGCATTGCGCAGAGTCCCAGTCAATAGTGTGGTTCGTAAGTCGGTGATGTTCAGCAATGTGATTGTTGACATCGCCTTTCCTCGTCGCTCGTTTGTGTTCAGTCAGTCTGGTTGCGATAGGAGGCGTGGTAGTCGGAGCAATTGATCTTATATACTGCTCCTTGTCTGTTCCTCGGTTCGTCTCTGTCTTTGATGTTAGTCAGTAACTGACGTAGTGTGGTAATAGGTTTGTGAGCGACGCGGATATTGAATGGTTGTAAGATGCGTGAGATGTTCTCAAATAGGCCCTTCATGTATGGTATAGTGGCTGTGGTCGTACGAGTTGCGTTGTCGTTAGCTTCGGTAGTAGTGGTAGGTCTGTGAGTGTTACGTTGGATAAAGTCTGTGTTGTAGTTGTTCTTTGAAAAAACACGGTTAAGGTACTTGCTCTCGTCGGATAAGCTGTCTGTCGTATTACATACTAATTGCGCTCGTCGGGTAAGAGTCCTGATAGTAGTGGCTTTGTGTGATGTCGGGTTGTAGAATGACTCGTCCAGTAATCTGTCGGTATCAGCACCAGTATTGCTGCCTTACAGGACAAGAAATTGTAGAACAGTATAATTTACCTACAGTATAATTGCTTGCTGTCTGTACATGTATTTGTACATGAAGCAATACACCATACTGAACACAATATTTACTTCAATAACCAACATGTCTGTTATTAATACATGATCCATGATATTAACACTGGAGTCCAATCCTCTAACATGTGACCATATAATCAATATGCATTTAAAAGCCAGATGGAAGATTTTCACCAGTTTATTAACCCTTAGACCCCAAAGAGTGACTGGCTTCTAATTTCTCCTTACAGTATCACCCTTGAATCAAGTGTAAGGGTTGTGAGAATAATAGAAATAATCACCAGTTTAAGAAGCTGACCTGATTATCAACCAAATTCTCCTTGTCATTACCACAGGAAATGTAGAGAGATCAGTGTGGAGATTATGGACACTAATGTTAGGGTGTAAAGGGTTAAGGGTTCTATTGTTATAATATTACTGCTGCAGCTGTACAGTGAAAATGTTTTTGTTTCTGTGATGTTATCTGTTAATAGAACACAAGCTTTTAAGTATTAATTGCACTTTTTTGTTTATATCACTCATTTGTGTGGCATTCAATATTATAACTTTTCTTTATGTAATGTTATGTTACTCAGTCTATTGATGTATGTGCAGTTATTTATGTTCTTTTTTGTGGGTGTAAGGAGGTTTGTTTATGTTATTAAGATCTTCTCTCTTTTCTAAAATATGAAAGGCTCTAATTTCGGTAAAAAAATCACTCTCAATAACTGTCTGCCAGAAGTTTGGGAATCTTAGGGTTAATCATGACCATTACTTAATTTCCTTAAATGTAATTCACTGGTGCATTAGATGGTTTGTTTTTCAATAGTTATTTTAATTTAGAGTTTTAATCTGACAGTGTAACCAGACAGTTGGCTGTATGGTCAAACCTTGATTATCCAAACTTGTGGAGAATCATAGGCTTCATAGTCCAGATAATCCAGAGTTTGGAGAATGGAAGATATGAGTATAAATGTTGGTAGAAAATGGGATGAGAGCAGCAAGTCCAGATAATGGAAAAATCTGGATAATGGAGGTCCAGATAATCAAGGTTTGACTGCATTGATTGGACATGGCTAGCTGTATTTGGACAGTTAAAGCAGCCAATCACCCTAGTTAGTAAGTCCACTCAGTCAAATCCACTATTCACAGAGTTTAGAAAGCACTTTCAGTTTAAAATTTTGCATTTGTTCTTCCAGAAATTGTAATGGTTATTATTAATTGGTGACAATTAGACTTTGTGTCGTCCAATTTGGTCAGTAATCTTGCATACTCAAGTAAATATCCAAATCTTCATGGAGAGTCACTTGGCCAAAAATTATTAGGTAATAGAGAAAGATAATAAATTTAAACTTCTTTTGCATTAGATACATCTACTGTTCTGATAATAATTAATTATTCATTGAAGGCTAAGTGAGTATTAATGTTGACTAATCCTGAGGCAGAGTCAAAGGGATTTTTCAGCCACAAAATGCCTCTAATCAAATAATCATGGAGAATTGCAAAGAATTATCAGTCAAGAATAACCGTGCTTGACAAAGACACTTGAGAACTAGTAAAAGTGAAATGATTATATAGGTTGACAGTGGATGCCTCAACTTTTAGTCAAAAGAGGCAGATAGTGTATACTTCAGTGTTCCTAATTTAATCTCTTCTATACTCTCTTGGGTAGTTTATACTTGAGGATAATACCTTAAGTCTTTTCCACGTATACCCTTTTGGTTAGTGTATACCTGAAAGTTACTTTTAATTTTTTCTATATATACTCTCTTGGGTAGTGTATATCTAAGGATTACTTTTAATCTCTTCTAAACTATCTTGGGTAGTGTATACCTGAGGAAAATACCTTTAGTCTTTTCCACATATATCCTCTTAGGTTGTGTATACCTAAGGGTTACTTTTAATCTATTTTAATCTCTTCTATGCCCTCTTGGGTAGTTTATACCTAAAGGTTACTTTTAATCTCTTCTATACCCTCTTGGGTAGTGTATACCTGGGGGTTATTTTTAATCTCTCTTTTATACCCTCTTGGGTAGTGTATACCTTAAGGTTACTTTTAATCTTTTCTATGCCCTCTTGGTTAGTGTATATTTAAGGGTTACTTTTAATCTCTGAAATACCCTCCTGGGTAGTGTATACCTAAGGGATTACTTTTAATCTCTCTTATACCCTCTTGGGTAGTGTATACCTGAGGATTAGTTTTAATCTTGTTATACCCTCTTGGGTAGTGTATACCTGATTGTTACTTTTAATCTCTTCTATACCCTCTTGGGTAGTTATACCTGAATGTTACTTTTAATCTCTCCTTTACCCTCTCAAGTAGTGTATACCTGAGGGTTATTTTTTATCTCTCTTATAGTCCCTTTTGAGTAGTGTATACCTGAAAGTTACTTTTAATCTTTTCTATATATACCATCTTGGGTAGCGTATATCTAAGGGTTGCTTTTAATCTCTTCTATATACCTTCTTGGGTAGTGTATATATACCTGGGGGTTATTTTTAGTCTCTCTTCTATACCCTTTTGGGTAGTGTTTACCTGAGGGTTAGTTTTAATCTCTGTTATACCTCTTGGGTAGTGTATACCTGAATGTTACTTTTAATCTCTTCTATACCTTCTTGGGTAGTGTATATATACCTGGGGGTTATTTTTAGTCTCTCTTCTATACCCTTTTGGGTAGTGTTTACCTGAGGGTTAGTTTTAATCTCTGTTATACCTCTTGGGTAGTGTATACCTGAATGTTACTTTTAATCTCTTCTATACCTTCTTGGGTAGTGTATACCTGGGGGTTACTTTTAATCTTTCTTAAACCCTCTTGGGTAGTGTATACCTAAGGGTTAGTTTTAATCTCTGTTATACCCTCTTGGGTAGTGTAAACCTGAATGTTACTTTAATCTCTTCTATACCTTCTTGGGTAGTGTATACCTGGGGGTTACTTTTAATCTCTCTTGTACCCTCTTGGGTAGTGCATACCTGAGGGTTAGTTTTAATCTTTGTTATACCCTCTTGGGTAGTGTATACCTGAATGTTACTTTTAATCTCTTGTATACCCTCTTGGGTAGTGTATACCTGAGGGTAACTTTTAATCTCTGTTATACCCTCTTGGGTAGTGTATACCTGAGGGTAACTTTTAATCTCTGTTATACCCTCTTGGGTAGTGTATACCTGAGGGTAACTTTTAATCTCTGTTATACCCTCTTGAGTAGTGTACACCTGAATGTTACTTTAATCTCTTCTATACCTTCTTGTGTAGTGTATACTCGGGGGTTACTTTTAATCTCTCTTATACCCTCTTGGGTAGTGTATACCTAAGGGTAACTTTTAATCTCTGTTATACCCTCTTGGGTAGTGTATACCTGAATGTTATTTTTAATCTCTTCTATACCTTCTTGGGTAGTGTATACTTGGGGGTTACTTTTAATCTCTTATACCCTCTTGGGTAGTGTATACCTGAGGGTAACTTTTAATCTCTGTTATACCCTCTTGAGTAGTGTACACCTGAATGTTACTTTAATCTCTTCTATACCTTCTTGTGTAGTGTATACTCGGGGGTTACTTTTAATCTCTCTTATACCCTCTTGGGTAGTGTATACCTAAGGGTAACTTTTAATCTCTGTTATACCCTCTTGGGTAGTGTATACCTGAATGTTATTTTTAATCTCTTCTATACCTTCTTGGGTAGTGTATACTTGGGGGTTACTTTTAATCTCTTATACCCTCTTGGGTAGTGTATACCTGAGGGTAACTTTTAATCTCTGTTATACCCTCTTGGGTAGTGTATACCTGAGGGTAACTTTTAATCTCTTCTATACCTTCTTGGGTAGTGTATACTTGGGGGTTACTTTTAATCTCTCGTATACCCTCTTGGGTAGTGCATACCTGAGGGTTAGTTTTAATCTCTTGTATACCCTCTTGGGTAGTGTATACCTGAATGTTACTTTTAATCTCTTCTTTACCTTCTTGGGTAGTGTATACTTGGGGGTTACTTTTAATCTCTGTTATACCCTCTTGGTTAGTGCATACCTAAGGGTTAGTTTTAATCTCTGTTATACCCTCTTGGGTAGTGTATACCTGAATGTTACTTTTAATCTCTGTTATACCCTCTTGGGTAGTGTATACCTGAATGTTACTTTTAATCTCTTGTATACCCTCTTGGGTAGTGCATTCCTGAAGGTTACTTTTAATCTCTCTCATACACTCTTGGGTAGTGTATATCTAAGGGTTACTTTTAATCTGTTCTATACCTTCTTGGGTAGTGTATACCTGGGGGTTATTTTTAATCTCTCTTGTACCCTTTAGGGTAGTTTATACCTGGGGTTCATTTTTAATCTCCCCTATACCCTTTTGGGTAGTGTATACCTGAGGGCTACTTCATGAAGTCATCTAAAACACTTGCACCAAATTATTACAGTGTTTGATAATGTACATGAGAAAATTACAAGCTTCTGATTGGCTGAAAACAAGTGCATTCTCTTGTAACAGGAGTGCAAAGTTGTATCACAAGTGTAAATTACAAATAGTGTGTGCAATCTTTCAAAATTCCATCTGTCTTGACTTTCAGTGATGTTTTTTCATGTCCATTCATTTAATGAACAAGAAATAAGATGATTTCTCTTGCAATTTTTTAAAATAAGCACTGTCATATGAATTTTTCAAATATTTTTTTATTCTATCTTCTACCTGTTTGCTGAATAGACTATGTATGGACATTAGGGAGAAGATACAAGTTAATCACTTTGGGGGATTAAAGGGTTAATCACTTGTATGATTACAGACAGAATTGGACTTTACTTGGTCCTATTATCATTATACATCATGCTCAACCTTGTCCAATAACTAGTCGGTAATAGATGGATTGTACATACACACTGTGATCAAGGAAAGATTTCTTTCCTGACACACTGCTGGTGAAAAGCCTTTTAATCATTTTGAATAAATTATGAAAAGTTTGCTTTTGAGCAACTAAGGGAAGAGTGAAACAGGTCCCTCAACCGTCAACATCTTATTAATCCTCCCTTCATGCCACCATATGTTTTCTTGTAAATTAGTAGGGAGAATATGATGTTACATCACCACACAACTTTTCCAGTTAATATGTGTTTCAAGTCTTTTGCTGGATAGTTTGCTAATATTGTAAGTACAAGTTACATATAAATCACATCTTGGAGTTACCGTAATTTCCGGTCGTTTACCCGCGGGTAATCTGTTGATTTTGCATTAAACGCGCGCCACTGCGGGTAATAGGGAGGTGCGGGTTATGTGACAATTTTAAAATCCAGTGGTAGTTGAATTGAAAAAAAATATCACCAACATGCGTTTCCGCCTCTCAAGTAAATTTTATTGTGTTAATAGTGCCGCAAAGCGGCACGAAAACATGATGCCGACTCGAGTTTATTTCACGCATAATTAGTTGCGCGACGAACAAATTATTATCGGCACGCGTGAAAACAAAACCTTGATGGTGACAAAAATTATCCATAGATATCCGGTGCATCAGTAACAAATTTCCATTTAACACTTGCTTGAGCTAAAGAGAATTTTCCCGTTTTAAGGGACTTGTTAGGCCCAATAGAACCGGAGATATCGATTTTTTCAGAAATCGCCGACAGTACTTTATAATTCAAGTTTTAATACTCACCCAGCTTTTTTCAACAAATCAACATGGCGCTGAACGATCGCTCGCACAAAATGTGGCCACAAATTCGCATTCTGTCAAGTATGAAACGTTGAGATTTGGGCATGGGCCGCTAGTGTTTTTACTGTATAATCTTATCAATAAAGTACATGCTAATATTGACACAGAATTGTGCACGCGTCTGAATTTCTTTGACCTTTAAACTCGACAAAGACGCTTTCAAGTTTTCGAAAGTTGGATCAGACAACTTTTAAAAGACTGAAATGTATCACCTTAATGTCACGTTTTCGCCACCAAAAAGTTGAATAACAACGTGCGGGTTATCCACCAGTGCGGGTAATCTGTTGACTTTTTTTTTCGCCGTATGCAATAATCGGCCGGTGCGGGTAATCGGCTGTGCGGGTAATCGGCTGTGCGGGTAATCGGCAGGTGCGGGTAATCGGCCGGTGCGGGTAATCGGCTGTGCGTGTGAACGACCGGAAATTACGGTAACCCTTCTGAACTCTCAGAAGTGATTAACATGTAACTTCTCCCTACATTATCCAGAAAACAAGTGATGAGAATACTGAAATATATACTGTGTCTTTCCCCACATTTTTTTTAAAGTTTAAGTCATGATAATTAATTTCCTTTGCTTTGGGCCCTCGCTGCTTGGTTTACAGCTGCAGTTTTGTATTGGTAATAATATGATTATGAGTGCAATTTGGTGTTAACTAGCACAAAGACAACAAAATTGCATGAGCTGGTAGGGCAAGTGCAATTTGTAGTCTTTGAAAACTTTACAAGCGCTTATTACAAAAAATTACACGGGAAAGTATTGTATCACTTGCTAATAATGTACATGAAAAAACATCTAAAAACATCACAGAAAGTCAAGACAGACAAAATTTGAAAGCATGCAAGCTCAATTTGTAATTTGCACTCACTTGTGTTACATGAGAATGCATTCATTTTTAGCCGATGAGAAGTGGATAATTTTTTAAATTTGAGTTTTAATAATTAAATTTAGACTAATTTTTTCGTGTATAGTCTTGCATGTACCTCAAAACTTTTATTTGTGTTCTGTGTGGTAGCAGAGATAGTGGAATATATATGTCAGATGTAGTTTGTGAATCAAAGATGGGTGTTGATGACACTCAAATATAGAGCTAAAGTGACTTAATTAAGGTTTTGTCTGGCTCATCTTCACTTTGGGTACAACTACGAGGAATAACTTCCCTTTGCTGGTACTTCACATTACTCTTGCCACTCTTGCTTGATATAAATAGAGATAATTAATTCATTAATAATTTACATGAAAAAATTAGGCATATATCTCATATAATACAAGTGCAAAGTTTTAACACAAGTGCAAATTACAAATAGCACATGGATGCAGCCAAAATTTCATCCGTTTTGACTTTCTGTGATGGGTTTTTCATGTAAATTACTAACAAGTAACAACATGATTTCTTGTGCAATTTGGTTTAAATAAGCACTAGTAAATTTTTCAAAGACTACAAATAGTACTTGCCCTATGGATGAGTGTAATTCTGCTGTCTTTGAAAAATTAATTCATGTTTAGTAACACCAAATTGCATTAAAAATCATGTTGTTACCTATACAAACAGGCCAGTATGGTCAGCTAAGATCCTTGGGTGTGGCAAAATATCACGATTATAGTTAACCACAGGCTAATCAGGTTGTAATGCAGTCACAAAATTGCTAAATATGTTGTATTATGAATGTTAGCCAGTAGCTTTAGCAGGTCATGTCTAAACTGATTTTAATTTTGAAGTGTCTTTGCATCTTGCAGACTTCATTTAGAGAAGAAGCCCAACAAACACTGGCCAAAAGAAAGGTTGAGAGATTAAAGGTTAGGTGACCCTTTTTGCTATTGGATGAGCAAAGCATATACTGGAAGGAGTAATAAGAAGATGCATTATGCAATGCATTGCATTAGCGCAGCCTTAGGAGTCTGGGGAGAGCATGGGTAATATTATCACCCCTGAATCACACATCAAGGTTATAAGAATACAGGAAAAGAAGCTCTTGATTGTTAAACAAATTCTCCTTGACAGCACCTTAAGAAATGTTTAGCGGACAGTATGCAACCTTAAGAGGCTGACCTGACCAAAAAAAGATAATATTCTGCATAATACTACCCATGAATTCACTTCAGGTTTACTTTGATTTGAGGTACAACTGTTCTTGCTTAAGATGAGTTTCCCTTTTATTTCTTTGTCAAATTATTTTTCATGTAATATAGCATCCTGACACATTGTGGATGATACCCAAAACTTTTTAACAATTGTGCAAAAATTGAGGTAATTATGATTGTAAATCAGCAATCACTTACTTCAATGTCATGATCTCTTCCTTCCCAGCTGAACTCCCTTTAGTGAGAAGGCAAATGAGGGGGGGGTGGATGCAAGGAAAGAATAGAGACCCATTCCTAGCTTTAACCAGGCTGAAATTTCCAAATTTAGAGTCATCAGTCATGATTCAAGAAAATAAAGGAGGGAGATGGTTTCAATTCAATGCTATATTACCTCAAACACAGACCTTTGGTTTTCTCATGGAAATGAAAAGCAATTTTTGAACCTTAATTAAAAATTTTTAGG